>NW_026068269.1:141095-164019 GCF_014885135.2 Alexandromys fortis | reverse complement strand
GGGGGGGGGGGGGGGGGGGGGATGCACAGATCTCCCTGGGAAGAGGAAATATTTTTTCGGGTGGACTGGAGGGATCGGGTTGGGGTGGGAGTATAGGGGGAGTGTTGAGAGAGATGACTAGAAAAGGAGGCTTTACAGGGTAGGGTAGAAGCCTGATGCAAGGGAGACTTCCACAGGTCTACAAGATCGGTCCCAGCTAAGACTCCTGGAAGCAGTGAATGCATAGCTCTTGAACTGGCCACCCCGTGATTGGATTGGTGGCTACCCTGGTTGTCAAGGGAGAGCCTTCATCCAGGGACTGATGGAGGCAGAGTCAAGAGATCCATGGCCAAACACTGGGGTGAGCTTGTGCTCAGGGAGTCCTTCTGAGGAAAAGGAGGGATTATAGGAGCTAGGGGCATCAGAGGCATCACAGGAAAATCTGGGTGACCACAGATTAAACAGCCTGAGCCCTTCTCTCTCCTCCCATTTTATATTCCCTCCAGTGCTGGGATTTAAGGCGTTACTCCGCCGCTGCCACCTGGATTTGTTTCAGTATTGATCTTGTATAGCTGAGGATGGCCTTGAACTCAGAGATCTATTTGCCTTTGTCTCCCAAATCCTGGGATTAAAGATGTGTGCCACCACTGCCTGACCTCTAGGGGCTTAGCTTTGCCCTTCTGATCTTTAGTAAACTTTATTTATTAAAACATAAATATCACTCACTATACTTGCACTCCATTTTCATATGAAACAGGTGAAGTTCAAAGGTAGCCAAGTAACCCCACAATCAAGAATTTGGTGCTCCATTTACTTGTAAATAGGAAAACTGGAACTTGTCATGCCTGGAGGTCAGGGACCTATGGAAGATTTATTAGCTGCGCCTAACTCCCCACAATTTCACAGCGCACATCCACAGATGCACAAAAGTGCCACACTACTACAAAGGATTCAGGAAGACCAAGTGTGTTAGATCTCAGGGGGTCTGTAAACTGCACTGAACCCAGAGGTTTTGCTTGGCCAATAGGGTTTCCTGCTACTCTTTGTGAGCCAAAGTCTCCTTTGACCCAACTGTCCTTTGCCCAGGCCAATAATATTCCTCATTCTTCCCATGAAGCTCTCAAAATCTAAGAAATACAGGAAATCCTTAGCCCTCACGCTTGGTGAAAACTATTTATACAAAAGCCAATACTGCTGGCATCATAAACTGCAACATGTCAGAGATGGCTAGTAAACTTCATTTCTCACACAAGAGGTCATTCTGACTCACATTCTTAACCTCTTTGGGATAGTTACCAGGTTTCTAGAGTGCCCTACTTTCAAATCCAGAGTTCAGTGACTCGAAAAATGTCAGTTCAGAGTGCTTGCTAACGTTCATAGAGGACCAGCTTCAGTTCCCAGCACCCACATCAGATCAACTACCAGTGGCTCCTGACTGAAAACTTTGGGGGGCCTGATGCCTTCTGGCCTCCAAGGACACCTAAATACACAGAGCATACATACACACAGACACATATACATAAAGCAAAACAAAATGTTTAAAAAACAAGCAAAAAGCAAAGAAGTAGGTATAGATACATACAGCAGCACACTCTAACCCCAAGGTCTGGACATCTCATTAAGTGACAAAGTTAATCCCGGAACATGCAAAGACATGAGCTCAATTTTATAGTTGAGGAAACACTGACTAATTGTGTCCAGTTCAGAACTGAGGTTTGAAGTCACAAAGCACCAAGGAGCATCAGTTACTAAACTGGAGAACAGCAAGCCTGACAGACGAAACCCAGTGATACCCTGAAACACAAGGATGTTCACCCATCCCCGTCAGGTACATCTGAGGTGAGTAAAAGCCTCCAACCTGTTTTTACATCTGCAAACAATTCTGTTAGGATGAAAGGCTAAACATGATACCCGTGAAAGAAAAGTTGGATGAAGTGCAGGGACTTCTGCTTGTTTATCAAGGCTTTTTTATTTGAGTGCCAATCTGAGTATCAAACAAGTGTTGATTTCAAATCAAACGGAAGACAGTGTCAACTGTGCTTGCTTAGAGCAGTACTGAGTAATAACAAGTCTCTACATACTACTGTTAACACAAGACCTAGATCAGTGGCTCCCAAGTAGCACACTTAATGCTAAACTTACATTTCAATGACTTCAATTTTCACAGCAATTTGGTAGTACATTTTGTAGCTTTATATATGTAAACACAGAACTATGGATGTATTCTCCAAAATACTTTACTAAGAAAGTAGGCGCTGCTTTAGGGCCGGGGACCTAGGCAACTTTCTAAGTCAACAGTGTTCTTGCAGAATTAATAGCAACTATGTCTTTTTCCTTTCTCCAGCTGATTTTCACTCCTAGATGAGCTTGAGAGGCAAAACCCCAGCCCCTTTCTGGCTTTCAGGATTGCAATCTGAGCTACAGAGGAAAGAGAATCAATTAGATCCACCTCCACTAGGTGGCAGTAAAATCCTACTACCAGAAGTTTAGGCACTCCCATGTGATCAAAACCAGCCTGATCAAGCAGAAAGTCAGAAATCAGACAAACACAAATCACATGGCAAATCAGTAGTCACTATGCTTAAAATTGAAAAGTTAATGTTCAAAAAACCCAGTAAACCTCCACAGCTACTTTATATGACTCAGTGAAAGGCTGGGTATGGAAAAGACTTTCAGTTGCTTTCATTAAAAGTGGTAAATTGAAGGAAGTCCTATCAATAACACACAGACTACATGACAACTGCTTGCAGAAACAATAGTATTTAGGCAGGAGACCTCAATATTTTCATTTTCCATTCTTCAAATTTATTAATTTCTTAAATAAATCAAACCTTTCTGAAAAGAAACATTAGTCTCTTAACACAGCACTAGGAAAAAGGTAAGCAACCAAAAGACATCCAAAAAAATCTCCTTACCATAGTTATTCTATTTTATAACACACATTGCAATTTCTCTTAAATGTATTTACTTATTTTGGACACAAAGTCTCACTCTTAGCCCAAGCTGACCTGGAATTCATCATGTAGCCCAGGCTAACCTCACACTTGCAGCAGTAACCCTGCCTCTGCTTCCTCAAAGCTGGGATATGGATCTGTGTCACCAGGGCCAGATATCATATTTTTAAAAAGCTACAGTTTTCCAAAAGCAGATGGTATTTTAGTATTAAAACAAAGCACATAAAGAAATTTCAAACTGACGAAGGCCATCTCCTAAGAGTAAATGACAATTGGGTTTTCCTAAATAGTGGTTAAATGCTTTAAAGTTCTATTTTAAAATAGCCACCTTGGAGTGAATTTTCACGTAATAATTCTTTAATATGAGTAGTTTTAAAAATGCTTCAAGATCCCCCACAGAGCAGCTGTGAGCCCGAGTGTAGTGTGGTCCCGCCATGCTGCGAGCAGGAACATGGGCAGACACATCGTACAGAGTAGAACTGAATATTTATTACTTAGAGGAGAGAGAGTGTGTGGAGTGTGGGGGAAGAAGAAGAGAAAGGAGAGACAGAGAAAGGGCCCGAGAGAGAAAAGAGACATGCGTGCCAAGAGGGGACAGACAGAATGTAAGATGGTGGGGGAGTGCAGGGGTCGTCGGGAGTGGGCGTGGCTTCTCTTAAAGAGACGAAAACTATAACAAGTAGTATTTCTAATTATTATTTTAAAATTCAGAACGAAGTATTTCTGAAAAGCAGTAAGCATTTTTCAAACATTCTGACCAGTCTTTCAGGCTCTGAATTAAGTAAAAACCACGTTAATTAGAATGATCATTTATTTAGGCTTTGGTCATTAATTTAAAAAGCTATTTTGACTTTAATAAAAAACTACCCTATACTCCTTTAAAAAATGAGAAAAAAATCCAATGGTTTCCAGAAGTTTCTAGACTACACACAGTCCAAACCTAAGTGGGAAAACACTTTCAGAGGTAACTTACTAATGTGCAGCAGTAACAGCAGAGGGTGCTGGCACTCAAAAACTGGCACACACACGTGCCTACCAAGATGGTTATGCAGCAGACCCTCGGAGGGAATTCAAGGTTCTTCCCAACCTGTCAGCGTACTACAGATTATGCAAGACACCGCACTTTGTTACATCACAACATTGTTTATTATGTGAATTTTTTTACAATACAAACAAAAAATACATGTATGCAATATATGGATACAGCTAAATGCAGAATGGTGACTTTTTTTCTCTTCAAGAGGCCATGATTCCCATTTCTAGTAAAACAAAAGACTGAGTATAGGTAGAAACAGGTTGGTCGTTAGCTTCACAATTTGCCTAGAAATGATCTACAAATGCATTTTTCCTCCTGCTACTTACCAGAAAGTGTAAAAAGGAAATTAAAGGAAAGTTTCCTCGTTGGTTCCTACCATATGAAAGATGCTATATTCTATTTTAGCAGGGCCAATATGTGGAAAATATCTAAATTAAATGTTATTACAAAAATGAAGCAGTAATGAGATTCTGGCTAAAGGGGCACTAAATGAGAATAATATATATATATATTTAAAGAATCCAAAACAAACAAACAACAAAAAAGGCTGTTATAAAAAGCTCTAGGTGCACTGTAAGCATATAGGTTTTTTCCATGTGTACTTTTAAACAATGGAAGTGTCAAAAAATAGGGTCCACTGTGTTAGACTAAATACATTATTGTATAGGCTGCATCGAATGGAACCTCTGTATTATAATTATCATAGAGAAGCATAGTTTGCATCATATTATGGCAATTTATCCTCAATGAAAACCTTCCAGAGTCCTTGTATTTTAGAATATTCTGTAAACAATCAACCCACCAGAACATGATTGTACAACAGTAAAATGTTTTCTTGCATTAAACTGAAGACATCTTTTTAATTTAAAAAAAGAAAAAAAGAAAATGTAGAAAGGTACTCAGAGTTGTTAATTTCTAAGTACACAAAATCCTAGACAATTCAAGGCATCTTAATCTCCTTCGAGAACAACAACAAAAAAATATTTTTTTTCATGCTGTTAAATCCATCATTATGGATAAAATTGGTGCAAATTGGTCAAACGGATCCAACAAACACTGATGTCCAAGCTGGCATATTGGCAACTAATACATAACTGGTGGTCAATAGAGTTTAAAAGATCTTGCCTTTCTTCTTGTTCTTTTCCAAGGTTCTAAATGAAAAAAGAAAATAACGAAGATGAGTTGCTATATTATAAAAGCCAAAAGTAACAAAACACAGAAACAGCTAATCCAAATACAACTATGTTGGAATTTCAAAAAATACATTTTCATTGTAAAAAAAAATCTAAAACATTTAAAAATAAACAGTGAACCACTGTTATCACATAGAAAGTATTTTCTTAGACAATCAAATGTTTGACAAAATTCCAAAACAAGTAGTAAAAGACAGAGTGAAGCTCCATTTTACTCATTTTAATTTATAAGAAATTTTTTTCTAAAATTCAATTGTAGAAAATTTAAAAGATAAACTCTGGTGCCTTTTTTACTGTCGGCTGCATTCTTTATATCTGCTTTGACAAACGTGTTTTCTTCTTTGGAAAGAACGTTCATAGGAAGGTACTACAACAATGGCTAAGTATGAAAGGGCCTCACTAGGAAAGTGAATCAGAGACTCCTCAAAGGGACTTCACATTCTCAATTTTAAATAACACTAATCAAAAAAAGAAAAGTAATGTCTAAACAATATTGAGTTTTATACATATTGAGATAATTAGCAGTATTACAAATTATATGTGTCATATTTACCTTAAAGAGTTTATTCTAAAGATAAAATTGAAGCATCTCCTAAGGGATAGGAAGCACAGATTCTGCCTAGTATTTGCAAGACATCAGGTTTAATCCCAACACCTGAAAACATCATATCCAACACTTGAGCTGAGGAGGTGAAAACACTATTACAGTACACCAAATGAACCTATTCATTTAAAAACATTTATTTATGATAACAACTCTGCTTGGGGATTGTAATGGTTTTAATGAGAATGCCCTTAGAGGCTCACATTTTTATTTGAATAGTTGGCACCCAGTTGGTGAACTACTTAGAAGGATTAGGTGATGTGGCCTTATTAAAAAGAGGTGTGTTGGGCTGAAAAGATGGCTCAGAGGTAAAGAACACTGGCTGCTCTTCCAGAGCCCATGAGTTAAATTCCCAGCAACTACAGGGTAGCTCACAACCATCTATGAGATATGATGCCTCTGCTCTCAGCTACTGGTCCAACATCATACCTGCCTGCTGCTATCCTTGTTCTTGTCATGAGGGTCATGGGCCCTAACTAACACTTTAAAACTGTAAGCCCCAAAATAAACTCCTTCTCTTCAAAGTTGGTCATGATACTTTACTACATTAATAGAAGCCTAAGACAGAGATGTATAATAGCCTATGGACTTTTAATTTCAAAAATAGATAAAAAGTTCTTTATTAAAATATCAATACATCCATTTCTTAGGCATCCTGATATTAGTTACCTTGAAGAGTTTTGCTGCTCTAAAATGCGTTGTTGAGCTTCCCAGTTTGCTTTCTCTTCTTCAAACTGGCGACGTTTTTCCTCTAATTCTTTGTGTTGTGCTTCTAAATTCTTTTTCATTTGTTCATGACGCCGCTGGAGCTAAATCGGAATCATAGATGAAACAACTGCTTAATAAATTTAGGACAGACAGTCTAGTGCCAAGTGTGTGCACTAGTATCACAATGCCAGGGTGCCACCTAACAAGCACTGCTGAGATTCCTTCCATTGCAGAATCTGCCACACAAGCGTCTCCAGAAAGGAAAACAGAAAATAACCACTTTTTAAAATGAATGTAACAAACTTCTATTTGTGCATATTTTATAACAGATGACTGTTTTCTCATCGTTTTCCCTAATTCACAAGTGTAATGGAGGTTGAACAGACGAGTTAACAGCTGTGGACTACAGACCAGAGGGTGACAATATGGAGTACATAATCCCAAATCTCCTAGTTCCAGGTTCAGAGGTCTAAACAGCAGCTAGAGGAAGTAGTTAATGAAGGACCTGTAAGTTCTAATGATCCTGGTAGTGGATAATGCCCCACAGTCCCTGGAAAGGAGTGGCTCCCAAACATTATTCTTCATACAAATTTTACTCGTGGTGCTTGCTAAAAATACAGAATCCTAAGGCATAATCTAGATCCATGGATTTGAACCTTCAGATTTTACATGGAGAGATCATGACTTTCAAGAGGCAGGTCCCAATGATCCTATGCTTTTGATCCTTCCAAGGCTAAAAACTAATGCTGTAAAGAACTGCTGGCTGATAGGTGTTAATTACAGAAACAAAAACCTGACATCTAATGAATAATCAGAAAAATTACTCCATTGCAGCACTAGCCAATCTGTTCCTGAAGAAAACAATCAACTACTAAAAAGAAAAAAAAAAAGGGAGAAAAAATAGAAAAAAAAGAGCAGATTGAGTCACACTACACCAGATGCTGAATGACTGTTGAGATTATGCAGCTGCCCCAGAATTATATGCACTAATGATTTATTGGTAAATTAATACCTTGAATTTGAAGTTTAATATAACTTTCCACACAATCTGTTTTATTTTGTGAACCCAAAAAAACCAACTTTTTAAAAATACTACTGCAAAGATTTCATCTAATTCCTATAAAAGGAAATCACACTTATTCTAAGGTGTATAAAATCTGAGGTGAAACCTTCTCCATGATAGCAATTTACTATGAAAAACGAAACAAAAGAGACTGTAAATTTTGTACCAGAGTTGGTATAAACAAATACAAAGCAATCATATACACACAATTCAAAATAGTAATTTCCTCTGGGAAAGAGAGAAGACATATAAAGACAAGGACACACAGAACTGAAATGAATTCATAGAGTTATATTTTTTAAGCTGGGAGAAGTAGGCTCACAGCTGTTTACTCTTTACAAGTAAGTAATACAATTATTTTACAAATGAATATCTTGTAAGTAAAAGCATAGGTCACAATTAGTTAGCTGTATTGAGAAGTAGAAAATCTTTCAAATATTAAAGAAGCAACAGGCCTGAAAGACAGATCCTTAGGTGGTAAAGGGGGCTGAGTTTAATCCCCAGACTCCACGTGGCAGGAGGAAAGAACTGGCTCCCACATGTTGTCTTCTAAGCTCCATACCAGTGCCATTATATGCATTTACCCACACACAAATAATAACTAAATCTTATTAAAGGATATAAATTGTAACTTAAAATATACCTTCTGAAGTTATCTAGGGCAGCAACCATAATTAAAACACATACACATATTGTCTTTATGCTGGCTTATGCAGCTGTAGCGTTGACTAATATATTTTATCCTTTCTCTCCTGTGGATTAAGTGAGGATAGGCAGTAATATCTATGTTATATGTCTACAGCATGGTCTAAGTGACAAAATACCTCAGAAACTTGGTATTGCATATGTCGTAAGACGATGTTAAAGATATTAGCAGTTATGTCAAGTAATTGCAGCAGAATAGATTCAAGAATAAATTAAGCAAAGCCGAAAAGGTTTCTATGATTTATTTGTATATAATAAATATGTTTATACATGTAAATAAAAGGGTTTACAAACTATCTTAGGGATGTTGGTAAGCATACTGGAGTGGGGCTCGATGAAATAAGAGGAATAGACACATTCAATAGGCTGGCATTTGGGAAAAGGAAACTCAGCCCAGCTTTCTTCACAAGTCCCTCCCCAAGAAGGGCACCAATTACTGGCAATTACAGGCAGGTGACAAAAATGCTAGTTTGTTTAGAAAATGACTTATAATTGTGTTTCTTATTGTTCGTTATAACTAGTAATTTATTGTAGGTATTTTAACTATTTTATATTTTGTCCTCCTACTCAGTATACTGTATGTAAGCCCTTACATACTGAAATATGTAATTTTATAATAAAAATAGTACTTTTATTCCTCTACTTTTACTATATTAAACTATTTTTGAAAATGTATAGATGTAATTTACATTTCAATAAACATACTATTTAAAAGAAATACTGACAGCCTGTTAATAAAACTGATTACCTCTGCTTCAGAGTCCTTCAGTTTTTGAACTTTTTCTTTGACCTTCATCTCAAACACCTGTTCCATTTCCATCTCCATCTTCTTCATCTTGGCTACATGTTCCCTTCTTTCTTCTTCCATCTGTGCCAGAGGGCTCCTGTTACCAACAATTAAGAAAAAAACATTAAGGTCTAAAAAAGAAAATTGTAATACTACATTATGAATGAGCTGATAAAGAAATGAGATGCTATAGATGCCATTAACATTAGGCTGCATAAAAATATTTGCATTATTTTGACATAAATTCCAAATCTTATGTAACACAGATGGGTAAAGAATCCTTTAGAAACTGTAAAATATATAAATGTGCTCATAACCATAGAGGTTAACAGGTGTTCATCTAAATATCAATCTCTACAAGTGATTGTTATGAAGCAGAGTTAGGAAGGCGCTTCTCTAAATCTTGTGTACCTCAGTCCTAAAGACGATTGCCCTGGCTAGTTTTTTATCTGACTTGATATAAGTTAGAGCTACCTGAGAGGAGGAAGCCTCAGTTGAGAAAATGTCTGCATAAGACTGGGCAGTGGGCAAGTCTGTAGGTCATTTTCTTAATTAGTGACTGAGAAGGGAAGCCCAACCCACTGTGGCAGCCATTAGCCAGCCAGACATAGAAACAAGAAAATAAGAAAAGGTAAAGAGCTCCGAGGCAATAAGTAGATAAAGAGAAACAGATTAAATTAAAAGAGCTAACCAGAAATGTGCCTAAACGAGGCAGAGCATTCAAAACTAATAATAAATCTGTGTCATAATAAATCAACCACATACCAAAAGGTACCCCAAAGTGCCCTTACCAGTTGAGCCATCTTGTTAGCCCAAGAAATTGCTTGTAACTTTCTCTTCAAAATATATATTTATCTGTTTTGTTTTGTGCTATATGAATTATAAATATGAGTGGCAAAAGACAAGAAGCATACAGTTCTTTATTTAAAAGAACAACAGAAAAATAACCATCCCAACAATTACAGGTAAGGCATAAAACTATCAAGACAAAACTTAACAGTGAAATTTTCTGCTACTACAGAGAATATAACTCAAACCTCCTAACGTAACAAGAATTTCAAGATAGGAAATGGAATATTTATCATGTAAACATTTTTTCTGTAAAGAAATATATACATACTCAGGTATATATGTATACGTACTTAGTAAGTTGCCCTTTATTCTTGTTGTTATCCACGCCATTGTAAGTCACTGCAGCTAGCTTTCTGCTTCTGTAGTTCTCATAGTGCACATTATTAGTAACGTCTTTCAAATCCTGCATGTGTGTTCTGTCATAAACAGCAAGAGTTTGCTCATGTCAAAGGCTATGGCACAATTAAAAACTTCACCAAGACAAAATTTCAGACAAAATATTAGTCATTTATATGTCTTCATTTACAAACAAAGCAGATTAAAACAAACAGGTTTAGGTTCCAAATTCAAGAGCCCTGAATCACTCAAACTACTGAAGAATAAACTTTCTAGCAAAGAAATAGTCATTGCCACTAGTTTAACTTAGTTGAGAATGAAAAGTGGATTATTATTGAAGCTCATAATCTAGCAGAAACTGTTTTCCCTTGTACAGTTATTCACAAAGTAATATTGAGTTTTCACAGGTTAATTTATATAAGGACCACAACAGATTAAGTTATGTACCAACTATAGAACCAACTAAAAAATCTTTTGCTTGTTTTTTTCCATGTAGCTCTGGCTTTCTTGGAACTCACTTTGTAGATCAGACTGGCCTCAAACTCACAGAGATCCACCTATCTCTGCCTCCTGGGTGCTGGAACTAAAGGCCACCATCACCCAGCTCCAACTAGGGTATCTTAATTTAGATAACTTTCTGTTATCTAACATCAACACACAGAGGATAAAGTATACAATATGGATAAAGGATATGATGACATAATCCTTTAATGATTAGAGATGATAAAGACTGAGTAATATCCTCCCTTTTCTCGTTCCCCATTACACTCAGAACTTCCTGTATATACCATCTTTACCATTTTGCAACTTCCTTTGGAGACAAAAATAAAGATAGTGTTTTATCCTTCCTTACACCCAAATCCCATCCATTATGAAGTACCTCACCCCACATCATAAACACAAAGTAACTTAATTACCTGGTTTATCTTCTACTGTCTGACATTTCTTAACAGTTCTCTAAAAGTTTACTTATCTTAGTACTAAGTTTGGGTTTTCCAGTCTCCTCTCCTTTTAAACCCTGTCTACCACTACACTCACTTTCTCTTCCAGCCTAAACAGTTATATCTAAGTTTCTGCAGCTCTACTTTAGTCAAGCTGGGCAGTTCCCAATTCCTAGAACACCTCACAGGTGAAATGGAACAGCTCATACTAATTTGTTAAATCTTTTTGAACTGGCATTAAGTTATAAGTGATAACAAATTATGTCTTTAACTATATTGTGAGCTTGTCTTTAACATAAACATGTATTTCATTGTATTCTTTATACAGATAAATACCAGATAATAGGAACTTTAAATAATGTAACAATTGCATACAGAAGATAAGATAAATAGTATTTAAGAACGAATCACTGTGTGAAATTCTCCAGGTGAAAAATAAAGATAATTGTACAGTGCTAACATGAAACAGTATTGTTAGCAGGATGTGGTGTTGCACACCTGTACTTCAAACACTTAGGAAATAGAAGGAGCAGGATGAGATCAACAGGCCAGCCTTAGCTACACAGAGAGTTCAAAGCCAGGCCAGAGTTCAAAGACATTATCTAAAACTACACCAAAATTAAAAACCAAAGGGAAAAAAAACAGTATTTTATATAATTTAATACTCATTTAATCACTACATCATTAAGAAACATTATAGCAAAGTAAATTTATAAATAGAAATAAGATATTGCTAAACTCCATGTATTTAAAATATCATTTAGCATAGCAATCACCTACTTCACTAAACTACTACTCTGTGACTGTCTTATTCTGAAGTTTAGAGGCTGAGTATAAAGCCGCATTTACTTCTATCCGTGTTTTTTTTATGTAATCCACTCCTCCATCTGAAAACTCAGTAGAAATTTTCTCTAGTTTCTAGGTTTTCGCTGCTGATCACTGCTCTCTTCTCTCCTTTTTTTTTTTTCTACGTGATTTCTGTACCATTCACTCCTACACCTTCAAAACAGTGTTTCATCTTTCTTCTTCAGTTGCTTTCCTTGGTTTGCCAACAGCAGCCAGTTCTTAGCAAAATGACACTTCTTTGAATTTACCTTTCCTAGAAGCAAGTATAAGTCTTAACATTGGCCTGTAAGATAATTACTTGAGATTTAGACTGACATTGACATTTCCTTCCTTCAAATATTTATTAAACAGTAGGTGCCTTTATCTTAGAAGTTACATGAAACACTTATCCTTCTTACAGCAAATAAAACTAGAAATTTTATTTTTATTTTATGTATATGAGTGTGTTGTCCACATGTGGGACTATGTATCACTTGTGTGGCCATTACCTGTGGCAGGCAGAGCAGTGTACTGGATTCCCTGGCACTGGAGTTAGAGAGTTGTGAGTCATCATGTTGGTGCTAAGAACGGAACCCACGTCCTTAGGAAGATCAGCCAATGCTCTAGATCACTGAGCCATCTCTTGAGCCCAATGCTAGAATTTATATTTTCAGACAAGCATGAGATGTCTTGCTGATGCACTTATTAAATACTCCTGCAAGTTGGTCAGTTTCCTCTGCAATACTCATACTAAGAAGTCCTCCTTACCAGTTGTGAGGCTACAAACATTCAAAGTGGCTTTTGAGCCCCTTCTACAATGTTTTAGATACGTAGGTAATTACTAGTTATATATATTTTAAATACATAAGAAAAAGTGATATGACAGTGAGAAGCATAGATTTTAAAACCCAGATGGAGCACAATGATGTATTTAAATAGTCCTTATATGCTGTCATGAGACATTGTGTTTGTTTAAAGACAGGATCATGGGATGTAGCCTTGGGTGGTTTGGAACGTATCATGTAAGTAGGTTGTCCTCCAACTCACAGATGTTCATCTGCCTCTGCCTACCGAGCACTGAGATAAAAGGTAGTGTACCACCATGCCCTCCTGAGGTACTATATTCTTTTGAAATTTCTCTATAAGGATCAAAATGAAAGAGAACAATTGGCAACAGAATCTAAAGCATGTACTCTCGAAACTGCTGTGAAGGCTTTCCATTCTTATACACTTGATATGCTCTTACAATGTGAAGTAAACCCATTTATTATCTTCACTTTATCATCTACTTCCTGCCAGAGAACCCTGGACATGTGTTCTCTTGGAAAAGATGCTAAAGTCTTTGATGTCAAACTTTCTCTCATTGATTATATAGCTTCTGAGGGAGCACTCAGAGTTTTGTGAATCATGCCCCCCTTCATTATGGTAATTACCTTGCTAGTCCATGATTTCCAATTAGCATTCATAAATGTGTTACAATTTCTTTTTTTTAATATTTTATTTATTTATTATGTATACAATATTCTGTCTGTGTGTATGTCTGCAGGCCAGAAGAGGGCACCAGACCTCATTACAGATGTTTGTGAGCCACCATGTGGTTGCCGGGAATTGACTCAGGACCTTTGGAAGAGCAGGCATTGCTCTTAACCACTGGGCCATCTCTCCAGCCCATGTGTTACAATTTCTATAGTGCAAAAGAGATTCCTGTGTACTGAGAAAATGGACAGTACTGTGAATATAAATATATCAACTTCAGGTTACATCCCAAACCAAGGCTTGAAGACAGCACATGGCAGGGGCTTGGGGAAAACATAAAAGAAGAAAAGTAGAAACAGAAGGAAAACAAAGAGATGTAATACAGATTAACATGAAAACACTCCAGCTCATTTTGACCACCTCTCTGTTCCTATTTTCTCTAGTTCCACTATAATTTTTCACAATTTCCTCTCTGTGGCTACTATTCTAATTCAAGTCCTTGGGTAATCTAATCAAAATATTCTCAATCCTACTCTCTTAACTTCCCTTCTCTTTCAGTACCAGGAAAGGTAGTTTAAAGAACTAGCAGGAAGATTGGTTTTGCTTATGCAGTTCCAGTATGTTAAACTGCTCCATTTACCAGCTACTAACCTGTGTACCTTAAACACTCAAAAGTATTTCTTTTGACTAGTGCCTTTTCTAACCTAGTTTCCAAATCTATTACTGAATTAAATCCAACAAGAAGTATAATATTGAAAATATGAAACTACAATCGCAATCAGAGAGGTTGCCTCCAGTAGCTGATGGGAACGGATGCAGATACCCACAGTCAAACACTAGGTGGAGAGAGATCCCAGGTTGGGGGTCTACACTGGGACCCTCCCCTTGAGGCTCAGGGAGAACACCACAGAAAGGGTGATGAGGAATTGTGGGAACCAGAAGGTAGACAACCCCAAAGGAAGAGAACCCCAAGAGAGCACAGCCCATGAAAGCAAATAAGCAGGTCTCATGAGAGATCACAGAGACTAAAGTGGCAATCACAGAGCCTCCATGGATCTGAGCTAGGTCTCCTGTATATATGTTATAGTTGTTGGCTTGGTGGTTTTTTTTTTGGGGGGGGGGGGGGGGGGCTCTGACAGTGGGAGTATCTCTGACTGTTTACTTGCTTTGGGGACCCGTTTCCTCCTACTGGAGGCCTTTGGCCTTGCCTTAATGTGAGTTTTTGGAACTAGTATTATTATATCTTGTGCCATGTTCAGTTTATGTCTCTGGGAAGTCTGCTCTTGTCTAAGGGAAGAGTGGAGCGATGGGGATAAATGGGGGAAAGTGGGCTTGGAAGGGAATGGGGAGGGGTGGAGGGAGAGGAAGCTGCAGTAGGAATGTATTGTACAAGAGAAGAATAAACAAAAGTTTTTCAAAAAGGACTGTTGACAAAAAAAAGTATAAGACTAGTATTTCTTTGTATTCCTCACTTAGTATTTTTGCTAATGACTTCAAAACCTTAGATAAACAATATAAATCATTGTCATGCATTATTTTACTTCAACAGGAGACTGAAGATGCCAATATATAGTAGTTCCACTTACAGAGGCACAAAGTAAGTCTTCCAAAGTAACTTTCTTTAGGTGATTAAAAAAAAAAACTTTGCTATTTTCATTGTTGCTCACACTTACCTTATCAACATATTTCTTAGAATTGTAAAATCACAATGTTCACCATTTTCAACTATAGAAAAGGAAGATAGAGCATACATATTAACTTTAATAAATTTTATCTTTTCATAGAAATAAAAAATAATACCAAGGAGAAAATATTTAAAGTGTCTACATGAGAATTTTATTAAGGTTTAATACTAACACAGACCCCAAGGAACAATAGGCAAATGTACCCTAATACTAATACTATGGCATTTTAAACACACTACTTTTCTTTGTATGTGTGTGTCATATATATGTGGGTGCATGTGCACGTATCTGTGAAGAAAAGGTTGACGACAGCTGTTTCCTCCACTCTCAATTTATTTACAGAGGCAGGATCCCACTGAACATTTTATCCACTAAGCCACCTCCCTCAGCCCTTCTTCATGTAGTTTAATTCTAGATGACAGCCATATAATGAATGAACTCTCTGAAAATAAACACTGGTAATTTGAAAGAAGAGGCACTTTCTACTTATTAGTACAGAACACATTCATCAGATGATATATTAAAAACAAACAAACAAACAAACAAAAAACCTTAGCTGGGAAGTGGCAGTGGCACATGCCTTTAACCCCAGCACTCAGAAGGCAGAGGCAAGGCATGAGTTGAAGGCCAGATTGGTCTACAAAGCGAGTTCCAGGACAGCAAGGGACATACACAGACACCTGCCTCAAAAACAAAAGCACCAAAATAATAAAGCAAAATCAAAAAACCTTCATGTTGTTGTTGAAAATATTAAAAACCTCCTTAGGACAATCAAAATGAAAGGCTAATCAAGAGCTCTAAGATTCATTATTAAAAAAAAAACAAAAACAAAACCACTAAATGGGGATAGCAAGGAAGTGGGACTAATAATAATATATAAATAAAGTAATTGCTTCAGAGCATATTTCTAAAGGATATAAAGTTCTAAAGCCCTAAATTGGTAATTGCAGGTTTCCTGGGAACAAAGTTGATGGTCCTTGGGCAAAAACCATAGATAAAGACAGTAACTTGGCATGATTTTATAAAAATTGTGCAATTACATCAACTCACATAACAAATAGCAACTCCAACTTAGTACAATATAGATTAAATATTAGAGTAAACTAATATAATGAATACAAACTCAGAAATATTTCTCTTGCTAATATGGTATCTGGGGTTTGGTGTCATCACTAAGAGGTTATTGGCATTGAAAACCAACAAACTAGTAAATTAACTAAAAAGGTGACCTCCTCCTTGAGGAAAGAAGAGGCACTGGTTATGTGATTGTGGCTGGCTCTCTCCAAACTGCTCAGTTTCCAAAAATTTGTAAGATCCTAGGAAATAACCTCAAGCCAGGGGAAAACCCCTGAACTACAAAGCTCGTTTTCAAAAAGAGACAGATACTGGCTTGACAGTGGTGCAGGCACAGGCAAGTGGTCAATGGCAACTGATTGTGAAGTATTACAACTTGAGGATTTGATCTGATTTAGGCAACATATCTGAAAAACAGAAATATCTTTATCTTCAAGAAGAAAAAAACAAAGACTAGGGAAATGAAATAAAAGCTATTCTTGAAAACCCAGATTGTACCATACACCGCGTATTTTATACTACTTATAATACACATTTTAGCGCCTTTGAGACCTTACATTAAGTTATCCACTGAAAAGAACCTTACCTTCAGCCACACCCCAAGGATACTGTCTTCCTCTGACTCTTTTGCCATTAACTTCGATGATAGTATTACTACCTACCACAGCAAGAGGTAAACGATCCTATAAAATAAAGTGTTATTGTAAACAGATCTCTACAGTACTCATGACTCAATTATAAATAATTTACAAGAGTCAACATATTACCAAAAATTTGCTTGGATAGTACCTATATTATCAGTCAAGCAATAAATATTCAGGAAATTTTATTTTTTGCTTTTGGGTTTTGCAAGACAGAGTTTTTCTGTGTAGCACTGGCTGTAGACTAGGCTTGTGTTGAACTCACATAGTCTCTGCCTCAGTGCTGGGATTAAAGGTGTGTACTACCATATCCGGCCTAGAAATTGTTATTCAAACGGTATACTACCAAGGTAAACAATGAATAAAATTTCATTTTTGTTAAAATTTTAAGAATAATATCATATGCACTGGTCAAATTAGTTGTTAAAAATTACTCTAAAATCTTTCCTATAAGGGGAGACATAGACTATAAGATACACTAATATTTAGAAGACCAAAAAAAAAAAAAATTAAGGCCATGAATTTATCTGATCATTAACCTTAACACTATGAAGTGCAGGAAACATTCTGTATTCTAAACTATAACTTCAGAACCCCAAACCCACTTTTGAATCTGTATTCACTTATTTTTAATACAGAGTTTAACTTTTCAATATTTTCATAGCTACCAGAATTATAGAAGCTATTTTGCAAAACCTCTAAAATATATCAGATATGAATATTTTATCAATTATACAGTAATTAGACCAGCATTCGCTAAACCACTTTAGCTTCAGGTACTCAAAACTATTTTAAATTAAATTAAAGCACACAAACTTTAATGCCATGCATGATGGTGGTGCACACCTTTAATCTCAGCACCTGGGAGACAAGAGGCAGGTGGGTTGAGGCCACCTTCGTCTACAAAGCAAATTCCAGGACAGCCAGGGCTACACAGAGAAACCTTGCAGGGGCACACACACAGGAAAACGCACAACAACAACAAAAAAAATTAAAATGAGTTTTTGTTGACTTTTATAAAAAGACAAATGAAACAACAGTTTTATCAGGCTCCTGAAAGATCAAAACACACAAAAATCTCTTTCCTGCTCATATTTGTGCCTTTGTTTTGTTTTGTTGTTGTTTTTTCAAGACAAGGTTTCTCTGTAGCTTTGGAGGCTGTACTGGAAACTAGCTCTTGTAGATGAGGCCTGCCTCTGCCTCCCGAGTGCTGGGATTAAAGGTATGCGCCACCACCGCCCAGCTTCATATTTGTTTCTTAAGGAGAAAAAAAAAAAACATAAACTTGAAACCAGTTAACTGAATGTGATGGTAGTCTCCCACCTGCTCCATGCAATGCCCTATGCTATGTGTTGCTATTCAAAGGTAACTGTAAAGTTGATAAACATTAAGAAATATCCATATTTGTTTTTGTAAGCCAACTAGTTTAAAAGTGAAACTTCTGTTCTTTCATATTAGAGTATAATTAGAAGGCCCAAATACTTCACTGTGCATAAAAACAAACCTACCTTTATCTTCTTAACCAGCTTATTCTCTTCTTCATCATCTGTTTCTGGAAATTCATATATTTTAATTTTATGTTCTTGGATTTCTTTCATTATCTACAACAGAAGCAGGAAAAGGACACCACATATAATGACATAAGCAGTTATTTTTCCTTTTTCTTGGATTTTCATGAGACACCTCAGTTTCTGGTCATTTGTTGTTCATATTTAAATACCAAAACCTATTACTGGAGAACAGGGAGAGAAGGTAAAAATGCTTGCCATGAAAGTCTGGGAGATTTATAAACGTAGAAGGGGAAAGAAAAAAAAATACCAACTCCACAAAATTATCCTCCAACATCTACAAGTATGACGTGTCATGTACACCATCTTCCTTTCACTCTTGTGCACACACTCACACAGCAAAATAAAATTTAAAATATGTTTAAATTCAATTACTTCAGAAGTGTCAATCTTACGGTTATCATCCAAAAATAATTCTACAAATGAAAGAGTATTTATTCTAGAATGGCATTTATCCAGGTGGTCTCTATCTACTATAATGGTTTTTGATCATTCGTTTAAAATGAATGTGATTCTTTCTCTTAATATAACTTATTATAAAACCTAAGCAACATAGCTTAAAGTCACCTAAAAATAACAGAAAAGGGTAAGTAAAAAAATTACAACATTACTCCTAGGAGAAAGGTATACACTCTAACAGAAAAAGTTATTACATGAACAAGCATACACACATAAATCAAAGGCTAGACATGCAAGTTAGGAGAAAATACACACTAGAAGTAAAGAACCTCAAGACTTAATAATAACAGAAATTATCTATTTCAAATTAAATTACCTTGTCTAAGAGGATTTCAAATTCACAAAGGAAAATACAGAGTCCAACTAACAGTCACCTACCTATACAATTCAAACTCCCCAAACAACCCTCCCCTTGTAACTTTTACTACAGTGCTCACAACAAAAGTCTCCAACAGCCATATAGAGGCTGTAAACAAAATGAATTATATGATTACTATGCTAAACAGAAATAAACAGGAGTAATCCCTGCATAGTGTAGTACACACCTGTAATCCGAACACTTGGAAAGCTGAGGCCAGAGGACTGAGAGTTCTTTGCTAGCCTAGGCTGAAGAGTGAAGACCTAGCTCAAAAAAGAACAAGTTATCAATGGCCATCAATAGGACCATGCCTTTAACAATGGGCATCTATCTACCCTAAAAACAAATCAATGGCTGGGCAAGTTGGCACAAACCATTAATCTCAGCACTCAAAGGCAGGTTGATCTCTGTGAGTTCATAAGGTCATCTTGGTCTAAATAGTGAGTTCCATGATAAGAGCTACACAGTGAGACCCCTGTCTTGAAGAATAAAAATGAAAATACCTTTTGCCACAGACAACAAAGAAGTAGGACGGATTCCACTGAGGAGAGGTAACAAGCCATGTGGCAGAACATAGATTAATATCAACGAGTTAATTTAAGTTAAGAGATAGTTGGGAACAAGCCTAAGCTAAGGCCAAGCTTTCATACTTAATAATAGGTGTCCATTTCATTATTTGGGAGAAAGTGGACAAGGAAAGTCCAACTATGAAAAATTGCTAGCTTAAACAGCAGTGATCCTTGGTCAAAAGTTATACACTAAAATTATGTAAATGAGCATTTTCAAAATAAATGCTAAAGCCCCAACTTCCTCTATATAACTAATGTCTAACAATTGTTTTGAAAAAATTCCAAATCATTTCCTGAGTAAGAAATATGGCTCTAAGCATAAAGAAAAGAAACTTGAGCCTAGAAGCACAGTACAGAGTTAAAGTACATATACCAAAGGCCTTGAGTTCATTGCTGAGTGAAATGAAAAAAAAAAGGATGGGGGATGGGGGGCAGGGGGGAGGGCAGTAGGCACATGACCAATCTTAAAGAAGAAATCATTACTAATACTAATGTATCCTTTCAACATCTAACTTCTCAGAATAAATCAGTATCAATATAGAGATACAGACTATTCAAGGCAGAAACTTAAGAGGCAAAGATAGAATTGCCTCAACGTGGAGTCCAGTCTGGTTATAGGGACCCCATCTCAAATTACAACAATGGAGAAATAAGACAAAAGAAAGGAGGAGGAGGAAAAGGGGCAAAGAAATAAATGAGGAAAGATGAAAAGGAAGAGAATGAATAGAAAGAGGATGGAGAAAAAAGAAAGGAAGAGGAAAAACATACCTGTGATGAAAATATTGGTAGTAAAAGCTGTCTAAAGATGCCAAAATTTGTATGAATTTAACACCACTTCAAGAACATTTTTCATTTTGTAACAAGTTCTAAGGTATTCTAAAATTCATATTTCAAAGGTTTTAAAAGGTATGTTGTTACACAGAAGCTTACAAAGATAATAAGATAACAAAAATATAAGGCTTATTTTGAATATAATACAAAATCATTTTTTAAATACTGATCTAAAATTTAAAAAAACTATTGGAATAGACAGACTTTCAAAAATTTAACTTAGATTTCATAAATTCCATATATAAAAAACCGAATACAACAAAATGAAAAAAATGTATCATTAAGAATATTATTACAGCCTGGCAGAGGTGGCATATTCCTTTAATCTCAGCAGTTAGGAAGGAAAGGTAGGTGGATCTCTGTGAGTTTGAGGTCAGCCTGGTTTAGAGTTCCAGATAGCCAAAACTACACAGAGAAACTGTCTCAAAAGAAGAAAAAACAAAACCAAACAAACAAACAAAACTAAAACCAAAAAAGGGGGTGAGAATGGGGGGATTGCTACTGCAATAACAGGGCGTGAGTTTGGGGAAGGAAGCTTACATTCATATTTGTGTGTGTGTGTATTATTTTCTAAACATTTATTTTATTAAGTAATACAAACAAAAGAGTCAAGAGAAAATATGGAAGATAAATAGACTCAAAATAACATATTAATTAAAATGGCTAGAAAATCCAAAAGTTAATTCATTCTTCCTTACCTGCTTTTTAAACTGTTGGCATTCCTCTGGTGTGAGTGTGTCTGCTTTGGCAATTAGTGGGATGATATTCACTTTTTCATGCAAACGTTTCATAAATTCAATATCCAATGGTTTAAGCCTGAAATATACAGTATTTAATATGACTGAATACATCTGTTTGAAGGAACAGATTCTTCACATTAAATGCAATAAGCTTCTTTACTTATCAGAAACACTTTGAAGAGGTACTGGGTCAGCCAACAGGCAGAACAAAAAGGACTTTAAGAAGCAATGGAGTGGTTAAAAAGGCGTTTTGACTCTTGCCTTTGAAACACCCTGGTCACTGGGTTATGCCCCTAAAAGAGGAATTGGAAAAACCACAAAGGTTCCTAGTAGAATTTCCTAGAATCAGCTTTATATTTATTTATTAAGGTTAACAAGGTAGTTGTTTTTTTTCCCATGAAAAATAGTAGTCCTCTTTCAATATATGCAATTCTTGCTGTCAATTATCTTTCTTAGACAAAATGCTAAAAAGTCAATTTTCAATATGCCTCTCTGTTATTATAATTTGGCTCTGGCACCTAAGACTTCCACTATAGTACCTATCATCACTAATTTGCCCAGAATTCAGCATCTAAAATATAATTGCTTCACCAGTTCTTCTAGAATCCTTAGGATTCTCTTTGCCAGTTAGGTCTTTAACATGTGATTTCCTCAGAATTCTCTGCTAGGTCACTTTCATTTTTAACCTTACATTCTGCATGACTAACATGAATACAATAATTTAGGGAAAAAAATTACCAAATCCATATCCACTCAAAATTTTATCTCACCCAGTAGTCAAGATATGACATTAGCAGGTGATTGTAGGAGGTACTAAGACTACTGTACAGAACCGAGGGATGGAGAGAAAAGCCTGATTCATTTACCAGATTGTACGTAACTTCAGCCTATAGAGAGTAGGTCATTTGTAATTCAAGATCAAATTCACTGTCACATACTTCCAACAAATCTACTAAGTATATATCAACAGGGAAAATTCTGCTCCATCTTTAAAAGTTATTAAGCTGAGCAACTGTTTAGGAATAGGCACAGGAAATAAAAATATTCCCTTATGACAAGCAAGAAATGGCTTAAAGTCACACACATCATTTATATCATATTTCTTCTCTTAAAAAAAACTCTTTACTTCTAAGTGATTTTTAGAAATAAAAAATACCCCCAAAGGATAGAAGAATGTAATTTCATGAGAATCACTAACTCTTGGAAAGAGCCTGAAGGATCTGTTATAAACTCACTGATTCTATTAACTGTACATAGCATCACTAGGCTGACTTCTACGAAACTATGCTAATAAAGTTAAACTAGGGCCAGGTGGTGGTAGAGCATGCCTTTAATTCCAGCACTCAGGAGGCAGAGGTAGGCACATCTCTGTAAGTTCAAAGCCAGCCTGGTCTACTGAGTGAGTTCCAGGACAATTATGGCTTCACAGAGAAACCCTGTCCCCCAAAAAACAAAAACAAACAACAACAACCAAAAAAAAAAAAAAAAAAAAAAAAGCAAAAGAAAAAAAAGTTACACTAGAAAAATTTTTCAAAAAGCA
>NW_026068269.1:117221-138511 GCF_014885135.2 Alexandromys fortis | reverse complement strand
TTTTGGTTGTTCTAGGTTTGTGTTTCTGTTTATAACACAGGATCTCACTGTGTAGTTCTAGCCTAGAACTAGCTATATGGACTAGGCTAGCCTTGAACTCAAAGATATGCCTGCCTCTGCTACCCAACTCATGTGATTAAAGAAATGTGCCATCCGTACTGGCTTTGTGGGAGCCTAGGCAGTTTGGATGCTCACCTTACTAGACCTGGATGGAGGTGGGTGGTCCTTGGACTTCCCACAGGGCAGGGAACCCTGATTGCTCTTTGGGCTGACGAGGGAGGGGGAGGGAAATGGGAGGCGGTGGTAGGGAGGAGGCAGAAATCTTTAATAAATAAATAAATAGATAGATAGATAAATAAATAGATAGATAAATAACAAAAAAATCAAAGTGGGAAAAAAAAAAAGAAATGTGCCATCATGCCTGGCTAAGTAACTACACTAGTACTTGAAATGACCTGGGAAACAATGGGGACAAACTTTTCTTACCAATTACTATTATCCACTGCATCTCCAAATCCTGGAGTATCAACTATCGTCAACAGCAACTGAACACCACCTTCTTTGATTAAAACTTTGGATTGTTCCACCTGTAAGAGTCATTGGTGTACTTGTTAATTATATATTATGTCAGTTGTTTCCTATAACAAGAGGCAAGGACATTCAAGTTTCTCAAAACCAATTTGGAAGCTGTTTACAAATTAAATCTAACCACCTACAAGTTTTCTGTCTGTCTCTGTGTGTGTGCATATGCAAATGTGCATGGTGTGTGCATATATGTACCCATGTGTGCAGGTGCAGATGTAACTATATGTGCATGGCTGTAGAAGCCCACAGTTGATGTGGGAGTCCTTCATCAATTATTCTTTATCTTAAGCACTGAGGCATGGCCTCTCAATTGAACCCAGAAAACTCTGGCATCACTAGTCTGGCTAATCACTTTGCTCTGGGTTTGTCTCTGCCACACTCACTAGGTCTTGACAACAGTTTTGGATGCAGATCACAACACCAGTCCTCACACTAGGACTGAAAGCACTTTTAACCACTAAGCCATCTTTCCAGCCCCTATATTTTCCTGAAAATGATTGTGGCCATTAGAGTCTAGTTACTTCAAAGAAAAACACATGTAAATAGTATGGCAAACTCATACTTCAAATGTCTTCAGAAGTTTGCCTTAAACAACAGCTTTAGTTCCTGACAGAACCTACAGGTTTTTTTCTGGAAGCCCGTTGTATGTCCAAAGGTATATATTATCTGTCCAAAGCATATGCTGTTGTGATAACTACAAACTATCAACTTTCAGGCATCTAAGAGAAATCAATCACTGTTTCTAGGAGCAGAAATACTTTCCCCAGGGGCTGTAGATGTATTGATAATCTAACTTAAATAAGACAAGATTTGTACTCAAACTTTGAATGTCAAATGTCAAAAATAACATGAACACTATCAGATGTGAGGGGGAAATGTGATCAAGGAAATATGAAAAGCAATTTCAGCAATTGTGTTAAGAAAGTCTGATATACTTCTAAGGACTATGTAAATGAGGATACCTTTCCACTCCCATCTGGCATTTTAACAGACGTTTGCTGGTCAATAAGGAGTCTGTGAAGCTGAGGCTAGGATGTTTGGGCAAGAGTCATTTGAACCATGTTCAAAAATAGCACTTCTGAAGTGACAAAATTGACCTTCAACTCTACCATCCAGTACAGCAATTGCTGTACAGTTATGTGGTTACTTACCTCGTGGAATGTTGATGCGTGCAATCAAGGAATTGAATATTTAGTTTTATTTCATGTGAATAAACTTAAATTGCTCACATGAAGCTGCCAAACTGAACATTTTATGTTTACTGAAATCAAGAGTTTTTTTTGATAAAAGTAGCTTATTATCAGAAGCTACTGAAATTGGGGGAAAGAAAGCCAGTAATTCAGACATGCACGTCTATGAAAGGCATGCTTCCTATCTCTCAGAGAACTCTCAAATCAATATTCTTCAAACTGTTTTGATCTTAGCTTATGTTATCGGTGAAAATTGAGTATCCCAAAAATAAGCATATTTATCTACGGGCAATCTGAATATTTAAAAGTATTAATTAAATATTACTAAGTATGAAGTCTATATAGATTAAAAGCTAAATACCAATAAACAAAGTTTTAACTATTAATCAATGTTAGATTATCAAGAAGTTCACACTTTAATTTTCTTATGGTTCTTTAGTCAAAGGATAAGCTGATCAAATCTCTATCACAAAATATCTTGAATTCATTCCTAGTTCTTTCATAAGAGTTATTCATTAATGAAATATGTTAATTAAAAGAAATTAACAGAGCCTAGAGAAATGGATGGCTCAGCAGTTAAGAGTACTTGTTGCCAAAGAACCAAATTTGGTTACTATCAGTCACATCGAAGCTTGCAACTAACTCCAGTTCCAAGAGACCTGACAACCTCTTCTAAACCTCTGAAGTCACCGTGTACATGGTGTACATACACTTCACATACATATATTAAAATAAATGTACTCCAAACAATTTCTGGCTTTCTTATTAATAAGTCCTATTACTCTTTCAGTAATAGCATATATTAATAACATATCCTAATTCGCTTGTATTTTAAGACTTTTTGTATTAAGATTAGGCACAGAGTCTGTAAGTAAAGTGACAAAGTGATTATTTAGCATTTTCAAGGCCTCAGTACCATTTTCAAAAAAAGTTCAATTTGTTGAAAAATGAAGCTTTTAGGTACTTTGATGAATCTGTTTATAAAGATATTTTCTGTTTCTGGCCTATGAAATTTGGTGTATCAATAAATGATCAAATACAAATAAGTCAGCAACAAATGGAAAAGATTAAAAAAAATCTAATGCCATTCATAGTATCCAATTTTATCATATCATCTGGTTCTGTAAGTATCCTCACGGGATCCATGAAAAACAAACTAATACAAGCCCAGGAATTTCAAAGTTTTCAAAAAATCTGTTCCAAATGGTCACTTTCCCATGCACTCTTCTTAAGCAGGTCACATCAGCACATTCTAAAGCATCTCAAGAGTTGTCTAAGATTAAATGTATAACTTAATGCCAATGGAATGAAGTGATACAAAGAAATGAAGCAAGGGCATTTTCTGCTTCTCTAGAAACTACGTAAAACTAGATCTCATATTGTTTATGTGTGTTGTTGATTTATTGAGGCATGTTTTGATTCTCTTCATCCAACAAATCAAAGATACCACTATTTTAAAATTGTAGTTTTTCAATCTAGGAGCAAGTCAAGCCTTCAATGTTTATTATTCGGTTTTAAAACTTAAAGGACTACAAGTACATTAAACTTTTTAATCTCATGTTCACAAGGTATTTAGTAACATAAATAAATGTGTTATTTAATTAACTGAAAACCATATTGAAGAAAAGGTTAAAAATTTCTGTCAAGGATTTACACCTTTACTCATACTTCCTTAAGAAGTAGCAGCAAGGCCAAAGCTCTGAACAGACAGCCTGATGCATTTACTTGGCTTAAAGACAGGGAATATTCCATTTAATAATACCTCAAATGTTTCTTTAGAAAACATAAAGTGAAAAAGATCTGGGTGTGACAGCATAACATTGTAATGTGAGCACCCAGGCTACAGGAAGTAAACTACAGGCTAGCATAGGGATCCTGGGACTACTCATTTTTAAGTATCTGCTCTTGCCCTTTTCTGCACAGCTATCGTCCCTCTTCACTGTTACGGCCTGTTGCCATCACACCACTTCACCAATTCTGGAAGGCACAGCAGCATCGTGTGATTTCATATTTTCTATGTTTTCCCACTAGAGATCCTTGAGAATGCTGTGCCCTTCATTACTGTACAGACAAACCTAGTATGCAAAGCAGTAAAATGTTCATGCAAACAACTGGCTCAAAAACCAAAATAGGAGTATTATCTACAGGAACATTTAATCATGCTTTATGAAAACTTTTCAAGAAGTCCACAAATCTGAAGAGTTTTATTTAAGAGTACAACTTATTGCTTTCAATTTTTCTCACCTCCAGAAACTGTAGAGCTACTTCACCTGTATCACTATAAAATGACGTCTAAAGTGATATACGAAACTTCACACCAAGTAAACATTCTACAGTATATCAACATAAATTTGCCAATCAATAAATTAAAATTGAAATTAACTAAATCTCAAATAAAAGATAGTTTCCCCACCAAGGAAAGATAGTTCACAATCTTACAGTGACAAAAAGATACCATTTTTAAAAAACAATAAAAATATGAAATAAAATGTAATAACTATATACATATACTATGATATAGTTTGTTAAAATTTGTCAGTATTGGGATCTATATTTGAAATAAGAACAAGAAGAGCACAACTATGTATTCTTCCCTTTTCTTTAATTTTAATAATCTACTGGGGAAAAAACATCAACCAAGAGAAGTAATTAGGCACTACTGCATTCACTCTGTAATGTCCTTAAAAGCACTAAGGAGAAACATTTCCCTCTCTGACCTTCTCCCTGAAATAAACTGAAAGCAGTTTACAACAGTCCAGGAGTATGTAAATACTCAACTTTGTGACTACAACAACTTGAGAATTTAAAAGAAATGCAAATTATTTGGGTTTTGCCTCATCTGATATACACTCACACTGAGAACAATAGTACAGAGAAAGCCAGGACTAGAGTCTGCTCACATCTGGAAATGCTCCATAGAGGTCCTCAAGCAAACACAGGAGATTAAGAATTAATCTCAGAGTTCAAGTGAGACCTTCAATGAGGAACAGAGATCTCAGAATCGGCTCTCTATTAGTTTAAATACTTAGTAATCTTCCAAGACCATAAATGTCAACAAATCTCTCCCTCAAAACACAATTTCCTATAAATATAACATTCAGGAAGGCTACTGGCACTGTGGTATTATTTATTAGGGTTTTACTCTTTGGTCACATCATAGGAGAGGATTTTTCTTCTTTCATTTTCTGACAACTGGAAATGTTCTAAAAATCCTTCAGATCACAAAACCACAGATATCTGTCTTTCAAAACTCCAGAGAGTATGCCTATTTTGGTCTGTATTTAGAAAATGGGATACAATAATAGTAGATCAAACCCTCTACTGAGACAAGTCATTACATCAAGGACAGATCATCTGCTAGACTGCCCGGCTGAGGCTGCAAAGGATGATCACATTCTAACTACATCCAGGCCTCTTGTCTCTGTCTTTACACTTACATATACAACAGGATATTTACATGAATAAAAAACAGAAACCTAAATGTTTATCCAAAACAAAAAGGACATGCTGTGATATATTTCTACAAAAACTGTAACTATCTAGTCTTCAACCTCATCAAAGATCTGAGAAGGAACGTAGTACTACCTAAGCTAAGTAGGAAGTGCAAGCAAGTGATTTCCGAAAAATGCAAGAAATGCAAGGAACAGCTGGCTGCCTGGACAGTCACCCAACGTTTCTCTGTAATGTTGGGGCATCCAACTTTGGTTACAGGCCTAGAATATCTGACAAGACCATTTTTAGAAGCAGGAAAGTTTGAAAGACTGTCCTACCCTGTCTTGGCAATGTTCAACAATTGCTTTTCCTTGTATCCTGCTTGTCTGGACTGGACAGCATGCTGTCAGCAGTCAAGGCAAGGGCAGTTTTCTCCCCATTAGGCCTGTTTTGCCAAGAAGAAAACAAGCTCCAGATGGAGGGTTTTCAGTGCCCACCATTCTCTCAGGAGTAAAGCGGTGCTGCCAGGAACAGTTGAGCCTCATATCAACAGAATTCTAAGTTATTAAAACATTTAAATGCCATAGTCTATAGGTCTTTGAAGCATCTAAGGATTACCTAGCTTTAAGGAATACATCTTTGTGCATCTAGAAAAACTAACATAACGTAAGTATGACAAACATGAGTAACTATTAACTTATAATTCTTAATAACCTATATAGCTTAAAGAATAAAGCTTCATATTATAAAAAGAAGCAGTCTTTAAAAAGATGTACAACATAAGAACAGTGACCTCAAAATTGTGACAATATATAAAAGTATCTTAATCAGAGATAGGAATGTATAATGCAATGACAAAAATATCCTTAATTTGCATCAAAATGCAAAATATCCTAAACAGAAGTAGAAACTTACATACAGTATGACAAAAACTTTACATTTGTATTAATATATAAAAATATTTTAGACAGAAGTAGGAACATTATATTCAATATGACAAATAAAATTTTGAATTTATATCAATATTCAAATTATCTTGGACAGGAATAGAAAAATAATTTTATATTGTATCAATATACAAGAATCCATACCAATGCAAATTATCTAAAACTGATAGCTGCTATTTTAGTTTACAAGTAGATACAATAATCTACCTCATTATCCTATCTATCTATCCCCCATTTTTTTATTCCCACATTGGGTGCCAGGTGAAGTGAAAATTCACAAAAGTCTAGCTTGTAATTTATTAAGGGGTACAACGGAAAAACAGACTCATGAATACAGAACAAGGTATAAGCTGCTACTGATCCAGCTGCTGTTGTCATGACATTTTTCTCAAGGGTGATGCGGACTAACCACAAGGTTTGCCCCTGCTCTGACCACCCAAGAAAGAGCATGCTACCCCCTCCTCAGTTTTATCTGGTCATGCATTCAGAGCAAACCAGACCCATAGGGTTAGTCACCCCAAATGTCACTGGCTAAAAGGGTTGAGCTCCCACAATACTATCCAGTAATGAGAAAGAACAAGTACAACAAGCATGAACAAGTGAGAAAAATAATTCTCGGTGAAAGAAATCAGCTTCAAGAATAAACCTACATGAAGTTCAAGAACATCCAAACTAATCAATCTAGAGAGGTGAGGTGCTTATCTTTGGGGAAGGAATGATTTTCAGAACAAAACTAAATAAAAAGGACAAAGGAAAAAATATCACGTAAGTACTACAGAAAATCAGTGACAGCTATGTCTTATGAATCCTACTTAAAAGATGCTTCTAAAATTTGTAGAATAACAAAATAACCATAACTATAATATCTCAATGAATGTTTTGTCAAATATATTTCTGTCTTAAATCCCCAAATTACATGTTAATATTTTTATCTATTAAAACACCCAGTAACTTTTGCTAGTGTAGTCCTCATTTCTAGGGGTGGGGAGAAAACCATCAGTAAAGTATTTGCCACCGGAGCAAAAGGACCTGAATTTGATTCTCCAAAATCCATGTAAAAAGCCACTCAGGTGCAGCAGTGTGTATTTGCAATGCCAATGCTGAACAGTGGAGACAGGAATACCTACGGGTCACTGGATAGACAACATAGCCAAGCAAACTTCCAGCCAGTGGAAGACATGTCTCGACCACCTTAGACTGCCATTTAGCAAAATAAATCCGAAGTGCTAACTTGTAAAACTGATAGTGCATCGTTATTCATAAAGTAGGAGGAAAAGAAAAGCTAATCCATTTTTTAAAAGAACTGATTAGTCTATTCAACTAATAGTCATTAAGCACCTACAGCATGTGTGTTTGTGTGTGTGTGTATACAAACAGTTCAGATTTGAAACTTGTCTGTTTCATTTATTGCATGATCTCAGGGCAAAGCACAGTCTGTCTCAAAAATCATTACTCATGTAGATTTGGAGTTAGCTATCTACAAGTCAGAACAACAATGAGAACTCAAAAAATTACCTAACCAAGAATAGTTTTTCTAAGTCCATGACAATATCTAGCAGATTATTTTATACCAAATACATCTGAACTTAGACGCTATAAATTTCCAAGTTTTCTGATGTTTAATATTAAGATCTACATTTTGAAGATAAGTTTTTCTTCTTTAAGATTAAAATCTTCAATATTAACCACAAAATAAGCCATGTAGGCTCACATTCTTAGGAGCATTTTTCTGTAGATAATTTAGAAGTTACATTTTATTCCCTCTCTAAGCTAAATGAGAAATATTCTCTTCACAAAAACACTCCTTCATCAAATGCACCAGGCAGTATGGTATGCATGTTTCTGCCCTTCCATCTTGTACAGTGGTATAAATCACTACTTGAAATCAGCTCTAAACCCACGTGCCACAGTTTGCCATATCTTACTTTGTCAGCCCACCAATAAGCTTTGAACCAGAAGTTGGAGCAGTGCTACCAAAGTAAAGTATATGGTGATCGCATAAGCAGATTTAAATTTTTCAGTAGCCACTTTAAATATAGTTGATATAAAAACAATGAAAGAGCAGGATGGTGGTAGTGCACGCCTTTAATCCAAGCAGTGGGAGTAAATGCAAAGGCAGGTGGATCTCTGAGTTAGAGGACAGCCCAGGACTACCCAGAGAAACTGTTTCAAACAAACAAAACAAAATAAAACAACAAGCAAACAGACAAAAACCAATGAGAAGTTAGATTCTTTTTTCTGTATGTTAAGTGTTGAAAATCATGAAGTACATTTTACACTTGTAGAATATCTCAATTTGGAATACACTTATTACAAAAGCTCAGGAGCAACAGGTAGTTACAAGCTATTGTTTTGCAAAGTACAGATTTAAAGTCTAGAGCAGTGGTTCCCAACCTGTGGTTACAACTCCTTTTGGAGTCATGTATCAGCTATCCTGCACTTCAGATATTTACATTAGGATACAGAACAGTAGGAAAATTACAGTTATAAAATAGCAACAAAATAATTTTATGTTTGGGGCTCACAACACGAGAAGCTATATTAAAGGGTCATAGCATTAGGAAGGTTGAGAACTACTGCTCTAGAGTCTAGACCTTGTTTATAAAATGTGTTCCATCAACCAGCAGCATCCACACTACTTGGGATCCAGTTAGAAATGCAGAAGTCCAGTCTGACCTCACACATACAAGACCGGGAACTATATTTAGTAAGATCTCAGCTCATCAGCATGTATCATAAGACTAAGAGGTGAAAATTGGACCATATATAGTTTGGCAGTCTTACATAACTACCACTGCCATTTAGTTATCATATGATATTAACTCACGCCAACAGGGAAAATGTTTTATATATGGCTGTCCAAAAAAAGAACCAGTTAGCACATGGAGCTACAGAGCACTTGAGATGTTTATGATGTAACTGAGAAATTGCATTCTAAATTTTATTTAATTTATTGTTTTGACCTTAGTCATATGTGCGAAGAGTGTATCATAATGGACAACATAACTCCAGAGTTACTCCTATATCACAATGAAATTTCTAGGAGGGTTAACAGATCACTTATGACAGGTTCTAGTCAGGATAATACCTCTGATCATATATATATGTTTTTGTTTTAGTTTAATCAAGTCGTGTTTAACACTTTCCACTAAAAGTCAAATACGAATCTACTTCTAGACACCAAATAAAATGAATGTGTTGTGTGCTAACATGACTGTTACTAATTAACAACAATAACATACATACCTGTACAGTCTTTTTTATTCTATGAGAAGGCCCTGGATACTCTGGAGAATATAAATCTGTGAGGAACAATGAGTTGATTAATGTTGACTTTCCTAGTCCAGATTCACCTAAAAGAAAAAGAAGAAAAACCTGTCAAACTCAGCCAAATTATACAACAAATACAATAATGCTAGTGTTTCACTAGTTAGTGACATTCAAATATACTATAAAAACTCCACATTAGGGCTGGAAAGATGGTTCAACCATTAAAGAATAAACTCACCATCAAAAATATCAAGACTTTATGTAAGAAAAAAACTTTTTTTTCCTCTTTATTCATTATTCTCTTATACATCTACTCCTCCCAGTTCTGCGCACCACCTCTCCTGTCCAGATCCACTGCTCTTACATTTATTTGCCTTCAGAAAAGAGCAGGCCTCAGAAAAATTAATGTTTGTCCTCAGTTTCACACTAAGCCTGGGCTAGGGTAATCTCCCTAATGGGACCTGGAATCACCTAGAAGACAAACTTCCAGTATACTTAGATTAGGTTAGCCTCTGGGCATGTCTGTGAAGGATTATTTGATTTGAATAACAGATGTAAAGAACCTTAAAGGAATATAAAAGCAAGCTAGGTGAGAGGAAGCAATCAACTTTCTCTGTTTCCTGCCTGGCTGCAGTGACCAGCTGCCTGAAGCTTCTCACACCAGGCCTTCCCTGCTCCAATGGACTGTGACCCCAAATAAACACTTCTTATTGTTGATCTGTCAGGTTTGTTTTTTCCTTGCTTTTTCAAGGCAGGGTTTCTCTGTAGCTTTGGAGCCTGTCCTGGATAGAACTTGTAGACGAGGCTGGTCTCAAAGATCCGCTTGCCTCTGCCTACTAAGTGCTGGGATTAAAGGCGTGCACCACCACTGCCTGACTCTGTCAGGGAATATACCACAGCCACAGGAAGAGACATTGACCAAATAAATTCCACATTGTCAAAGGGTTTTAAAATGTTTAATAATTTACACCCATCTTTTTAAAAAAGTAACAAATAGTATTATAACTGATACTTTAACAAAAATGTGTTTTAGTGACCGAAGAGAGTCACATTAAGGAAAAAAAAATAGTTTACATATCACTGCTTCGTGAAAAAGTAAAAGTACTAATCTTTAGTATAGACAATAGTGAATGACTAAAGACATTAAAAAATGGAAATCTGGGACTAGAAAGATACCTTAGTAGTGGTTAAAGCACATACTGCTCTTGCAAAGGAACCAAATAGGTACCCTATACCCATGTCAGGTAGCCTACAACTGTCTATAACTCCAGTTCAAGGGGATCCAATGCCTCTAGCCTCAAGGGTACTTGCACATCCATGCACATGCCCAACAAAGAAGAGAAAAGGCTAGGGCATGATTTCTCCTGTGGTATCTTTAATTTTTTATGCTTAGTTTATAGTACCAACCATACCAGTTTTTCCAAAACATACATAGCTTTAAGGTACACATTATACAAGGTTAAATATGTTATAAAATATAATGATGGTTGATGTAACAGTTCATGTATTTATCTTTATTAATTAATGCACAATAACAGGCATGCTTTGAAATAAGAACATTTAAATATTCAGGCTGGGTTCTGTTTATAATAGCTCACAAAAGAGGTAAGATTCTTAGAGCTATAAAAAATCCAGAAAACAAATAGAATGGTACAAGTTCTTCATTGATATTTACATTTGAATTTTCTAGACTCAAATGGATAAAGTACTGTAAAATTGCATGGGAGCTATAAAGAGTTACTTTAGAACTAAGAACACAAACAGGCTGGAAAGACACTCCATGCAAAAGAGGTAGAGTAGTCATGCTAGTATCACACAAAATACACAAGTCAAAACTGTTAGTACAGTCAAAAAAAACCTTGTATGTTTAAAAAGTATCAATTCACAAACACTTATAAATATGCAGATACCAAACAGCAAAATTTCAAAGCATGTAAACTGTTAAAGGTGAATAGTTCTATAATTATAGCTGGACACTTAAGTCATAAACAAAACTGTAAGAAGGAACCAAACTGAAGTCATTTTGGATAGAACTTCCATTTTAAATAAGGGTCAAATAAAGTTTAAGTTCCCAAGACCTCCCAGACCTCCCTAGATAACTGACATCTTGGCTGACAAGGTGAGACATGAATTGTGGGCAAGACATTTAAGTAAACCAACCAATGAGAACAAGGTAAGTAAACCATATAGGGAAATGTTCACAGGACAGTCCCTAATCCCTGAATCCTGATTGGTAGAAAATGTGTAACTTGGCACAGAAGTTTGTGGTTTTCAGGTTTAAAAACTCTAACATTCTGGCTTTGGGTCACAGTTCAGCTCCTGAGTCTATTCTGCAGCCCTGATCAATCAGTAGCAACTTGATTACAGTAAGTTTTTGTCATCTGCATTGACTTGGTGTGTGAGTTGTGTTGGCTCCAAACAGATCCCATAACAAACAACTAGATGGGCAATAAAATAAGGAAACAATAAGATCTGCGCTATATTGTAACCAAAGTAGACCTAACAATATAAACAAGACACTGAACCCAGGTGACTAATAGGCATTTTGCTCATGTGTAAAGTAAACATTTTCTAGGAATGACTAAAAGTCTTCATATGCCTTTAAAAATAATAAAGTAAGTTCTTTTGGTGCCTCCTAGATGTCTGGCTGTGTGGAGATGAAGCCACCTGCTGTGAGAAACTGTAACTTCTGAGGAGCACATGGCCACACAAGTGGCTGCTGATGCTCTGCGTGAAGAGTGGAAGGATTGTGTTGGTCTGAGTCAGTGGTGGGTACAAGAAACAAGGTTTATTCATGAACCAAGTGTGCTGATCCATGGCAGAGTGCTCCTGCAGTTGAGTAAGGGACAATCTCGTTATAGGTCATGAAGAACTGGAGAGAGGAAACACAAGTCTGTTTGCGGATTTTAATCTAAGTATTTTCAACTTGGTTATTTAAAAAAAAAAAAAAAGATATAGCTGGCCTAACAGATACTTCTGTGCGTCATTCGTTGAGAACTAAATAAAAGCTGGCAGAATCCAAAAGCTTTTCAATCTCTCTGTTCCCATACACTAATAAAAACTATACAGAAAATAAATCAAAGGGAGTATGGAGAAGAAACCCATTGACAATAGCCACCTAAAAATACGAGTAATAACCCAAGCAGTGGCAGCATACACCTTTAATCCCAGTACTCAGGCACTAAGCAGGAAGAGGCAGGCAGATCTTAGAGTCTGAGGCCAGCCTGGTCTACACAGTGAGTTATCAAATAAGAGAAATGGAAGACAACACAAATAAAAAAAGAAGACTATGTTTACAAACTGAAACAAAAATCAACATTGATAAATATCCATATTATTCAAAAGATAAGAATTCCAACAACATTTTTGACCGATGCAAAAAAATGTTCAAATTCCCAGGGAACCACAAAAACACTCTTGAATATCAAGGCTGAGACATAGTCCAGCTTAAGTGCCCTGTTGCTTTTACAGAGGACCCAGTACCCCTATGATGATTCATAGCCATTCATAACTCCAATTTGTCCAATGGATCTAAAACCTTCTTCTAGCCTGTATGGACACCAGGCACAGACATGGTACATATACACATACACACACAAATCTAAAGAGAAAAAGATTCTGAGTATGAAAGAGTAATAAAGTAAGGCATTAGACTCCCAATTTCAAAATATATTACAGAGCTATTGTAATGAGAACAGCAATTGTACTGATATAAAACAGACTAAATAACTAGAAGAGAAAGCTCAGAAACATGCTTCTGGTTTTCAAGACTGAGCATGAATGGGAAACACTCACACAATGGAGAAGCCAACAGCTTTCTTCCATGAACAGTGTTAATAATACTGAATATTCAAAAGCAAAATTTTAAGATTACAAAAATCAACTCAAATGAATTAAACATTTAAACATAAGACCTGAAACTGTATAATCCTAATGAAGAACCATAGGAAAAAGCTCAATGAAATAAATCTCAGCAATTACTGGCTTCTCAGGTTAGGGTGACCCCAGAAAGCATGGACAATCAACAGGGGATGGAGGAGAGGGATAAAAAGGACTACAGAATTACAGCAAACTAAAATCTTTCTACATAGCATAGTGCATGTTCAGGGGTTTGGTGGGGCTCAAAATAGGACAAAATATCTGGAAACAATGTATAATGGGTTACTGTGCAGAATAGGTGCAGGACTCTTACCACTCAACAACAAACTAATTTAAAATAGACCAAGAGACAACAGACATTTATTTCTCAAAGAACATACAAGCCAGGCAGACACTTGTACTCACAGCAACGGGGAAGCACAAGCAAGATAAATTTAAGTTCAAGGCCAGCTTGAACTACAGAGTTCTAGGCTACCCTCGGTTACATAGTGGAGCCCTATCTTAAAGCAAGAGACTTACAAAAGGCCACACATATGAAAAGTGCTTGGTGTGATTGCTAACCTTAGTTTTCAATTTGTCCTGGATTTGGATTCAATGAAGAAATAAAGCACGCACTCACATACAAATGACCTTCTTGATCAGGTTATTTAAAGTTGGAAGACACACTCTAATTGTGGATGGTCCTTTCCTGTGGCAGCCAAGAGAAAATGCTTTGTTTGAGGCCTCAGTATCTTCATATTATATTGGTGAGTTTGTTTATCCTGTTGGAAAGATCATCTACCCTACTGCTGCTCCAGCTGTTGCTACTTCTACATTTCATTACTGATAACAGAACTCAACTTCTTTGGGGCTTTCAACATAGCCTGAAGAGTAACTAGTAGTTTTCCAGTAATCCTCCAGACCTTCAGCATTTCAGTCTCATAAACAGAGCAGGTGACTGGCTTAGAGAGCTACTGGTGGAGAACCCTGATCAACACATTCAGTCTCACTAACCAGCAGGGAATCACAAATTAAAAGCACATCAGACCATACCTGCTGCAACGCATTTAACTGAAAAGCATAAGAAATAACAAGTGCTGGCCAGGAATTGGAAGAAGGAAACTCTTCTGCACTGCTAGGAGTATAAACTGGTATTGGCATTATAGAAGACAGTTTGAAATAAAAAAAAATAATAACAGTTAAAAATAAGGAATTGGAGAAATGGCTCAGTGAATAAACTAACTGCCAAGCAATCTTGAAGATTCAAGCTGAGATAAGCAACAGACCTAATAGAAAGGCTAGATGTAAGCTCTGGTGAATCAGAGTCCCTGAGACAGAGAAAGATCCTTGGAGCAAGTTCAAGACCTTCAGGTTCAGCATGAGAATCTGTCCAGTAAATAAAGTGGACAGTGATTGAAGACAGACAATGGTTGTCAACTTCTGGCCTCACATGCACACACATGTGAGCACAAAATCACACATACAAGAACACCATCACACACAAATATAGATGCACAAAGGAAAATTAAAATGACTACATACCCAGCAACCCAACTAATAGTTATACAACCAAACAAATGAACCCTGTGCATTAGAACAGGTACCTGTACTCTCATGGTTATTGCAGCATTATTCACAACAGCCAATCAGTGGATATTTAAAAAAACTGAAGCACAAAAATGGAACCATGTTTAGCCTTAAAAGAGAAGTAAATCTTGTCATTTGTGACAACATGTACACACCTGAAGGACATGTGCATTCTGTTTTAATACTCTTAAAACTGCAAATGTCTAGGCAAATACATAGAACTGGATATTACAATGTATGAGGCAGATCAGAAACATGGAGCATAAACTTAAAAGGGAAAACATTAATAAAACAACAAAATTTTTAGTTTACTTTTTCGCTGTTTTGTTTTTGCTTTGTTTTTTGTTTTTTGAAGCAGAGTTTCTCTGTTGAATCCTGTCCTAGAACTTACTGTAGAGGCCAAAAAATGTGAGCCTTGATCAAAAGTCAGAGAGTTAGAACTTAACCTCTACTCCTTCTTCAAGGTTATTGGGTATTTCTACCTGACACAAAGGTACAACCTACATTTAGGTGCCGTTCTGCTCTCTCAAGGTTATTGTCTCCAGGTGTGGCTAATACTCAGCCCTTCTATTTCAGTAATAGAAAAGTAGATGTGTTTCTCCCGCAAACAAAAGTCTAAGGATCCTCCTAAGCTCTAGCGCCCTTAAGGAGATAACAATGTTTTGGCCTAGAGTGTGAGCTTTACTTGTCTTGTTCTAGTAACAAAATGTTTACCTAAGAATTCAGCCCATAACCTTCAATTAGTGTGTTCATTTCCTTCTATCATGTTAATGCAATTTTATATTTTACACCTACCTTTTGGAGTCAGGGGTATTTTAAGCAACTGGAAATTAAACACGGACAATTTCAGTATTCACTGGAACTCCCTTCCAGTACTATCTTATGTTTTCTGTTTTATTATTTTCATTCGTGTCTTCATACTCTTTACTAACTCTTCTAATCTCTATGTCCCTACCCTGGTAAGTGGTATTTTTGTCAAAGCTGGTCTCCAACTCATTCTGTAAATCAGGCTTAACCCTGAACTTAGACATCCACCTGTCTCTGCCTACCAAATGCTGGGATCAAAGGCATATACCACTAGGCCCAGCAACTTTTTTTTCCTTGTTCCTAATTAATATAACATATGATATTTTTGTTCAAAATAATAGCAACAATGTAATCAATTCTATGTTTATATATACACCTTATGTTCATATGTATATGTGTACATATGCTTATACACCGGTAAACAGATTATTGGAACAGAACAGAGAACTCAGAAATATTAAGAAATTCAAGGTCAGTCAATCTTATACAAAGGAATAAAAGCATGCTTTAGAGTAAAAAAGCCATTCTGAAACGACTGCATGTGTCATCCTTGACTATTCATACATAATTCACTAAAAAGTGAATCTCCACACATTTCATAAAAAAAAAAAAAAAAAAACATTAACCCCAAATAGACAATAGCCCTATTTTAAAATGCAAAACTACAAACCTCATGGTAGATAATACAATGTAAGAGTAAACCTAGATGACCTTGACATAGCAATGACTTCTTAGAACACTAAAGGTAGAGCTCATGAAAAGAATCACTGATAAACTAGACTGTATTCAAATCTAACACTTCAGCTCTGTGAAAAGCAATATAAAAAAGAATGAAAAAGCAAAACATATACACACAAACATGCGCGCACACATACACACACACAAAAAAACCATGTATATACATACTTACCTGATAAAACACTATTATCCAAAAAATATATTAGGACATTTTAAAACTGAATGGGGGAAAAGTGATTTAAAATGGACTAAATACTTTATTAGATACAAATAAGACATACAAGTGGCAAATAAAGTATATGATAAAGCAGACTTTCATATTAAGGAAATACAAATGAAAACAATAAGATACAGCTCTACACATTCAGTTTCTGATCACCGTTCAAGCAGAGGATTCTGATTTGTTTATCTACCTCTAAATAAATAACCATCTATTTCTCAATTCTGAGCTAGTGTGGGATTTCTTTTAAGCGTCCTTCTTCAGTTCTGGATCTTAAAATTAAGTCATGAAAATGTACTAATAAAAACAGACTTAAGCCAGGCATGATGGTGCATGCCTATAGTATTTGAGGCCAGCCTGGTCTATAAAGCAAGTTCCAACAGCAAGGGCTGCTACACAGAAAAATCCTATCTCAAAAAAAAAAACACAGGCTTAAGACTGACATGTAATTCATACTTTATCTAGTATGTGCTTTATACAGGATATGTTTTTAGGACTTCTTTTTTTCACCAGATATGAGATTTATTACTAAATATGATTTAGTGAGGTGTAGAACTCAGTTTAGTGAAAGCCCTCATGTCCAGTCACTTGTCTAGGGAATCACAAGTAGAGATATATTTGACCCCACTTTCATCGAGAATGAGACACATCTCTATAAACACTGACCTGCACTGCTTTATTATGTGACAAACCTAGCATTGATTCTTGATGGTGGTGGTATTCTGCTTATGTTCTTTTTATTTGAGGCAGTGTCTCACTGTGTAGTCTGGGCTGGTTTCAAACTTAGAAAACTTCTTGTCTCTGTATTCCAAGTATATCATCACACTCAGCCTGATAATGGTTTTTAATTAATTTTTAAACAAAGATTTGCAAAATAGAATTCTCCAGCTATACTGGTTTCAGTGTATTCAACTGAGCATTAATATATACTCCTTTTTCTTATTTGAGCCTCTTCATGGATTGTAGGGGAAGCCCAGCCAATCACCTTGCTTGAAGGGTAGGGTCCCCTGAGGTTATTTTTTACTTATAAAGATTGCTGTTTTGCTCCCGGCGTTCCCTTCTGTTTTCCTGTTCTCCACTTGAACCTCGGTTTTGTAAGTCCTTCCCTTTTTAAAGCTGAATATTTTATTATAATTTCTGTCTGCCTTTCATTTACGCTGTTACAATGGATATTAATTACAGAAAAAACTGGATTTGCAACTATGAGCAAGTAAGCTAATCTAATGCCTTAATTTCATATCTGAAATGAGTTGCAATGGTTACTATAGGATAATGACTTAATATACATAATAAACAAATGCCTGAAACATAAATGATGAAAATGCAGTATGACTGTTAACCGTAGATGTCAATTTGATTGGATCTGAAATCAAAAAAGATATGGCTCTGGACATATAAGTGAGAAACCTTATGAAAAAGAAAAACAAAAACTGTATTCCAGCTGGGCACAGGTGCACTACTTCTAACCCAAGGATTCAGCAGGCTTCAGTAGGAGAATGAGCTCAAGACCAGACTCTGTTACTGTCCTGTTTTGTTCTTTTTTTGTCAACTTGTCACAAGTTAAAATCATTGGGGAAGAGAAAGGAATTTTAATTTGGAAAAGGTCTCCATCAGACTGTCCTATAGGCAAGTCTGTGGAGCAGTTTCTTCATTAATAATTGATATAGGACACAGCCTACTGTGGGTGATACCAACCCGAGCATATGAACTTGGATTGTAGAAAAAAGCAATCTAAACAAGTCACAAGAAGCAATCTAGTAAGTAGTAATCCTTCCTGGCCTCTACTTCAGCTCCTGACCTGACTTCCTTTCATGATGGGCTATAAACTGTAAGCAAAAATAAAAATAAACCCTTTGCTTCCCAAGTTTGGTTTTTGTTTTTTGACCACGATGTTTATAGAAAGCAATAGAGAACAAACTAGAAAAGCTACAGATTGAGTCCATGACCAGATACTTGAGACCCTATAAAAAAAAAGGGAATTTCATTAAAGGATTCATCGGAAAAGCTCATAAATAAGATGCATCAAGAGAATGCATATTTCCTCTAAAAAACAAAAATCAGTATCCGATGACTTTAGCCTCCTCACACCCAACAACCTACCTACCCCAAATTAGAAAAATAACACAAATTTTATATCAACCATACAGCCCTCACCATCAGATTTTGTACTGTTTAGTTTTTTTGTTTTATTCACTTTAGGGGGAGGTCATCTGAGAGGAGAAAACCTCAATTGAGAAAAGGCTGCCATCAAGTCTGTGGGGCACTTTCTTGGTTAACAGATGGTATGAAAGTGCCCAACCCATTGTGGGCAGTGCCACCTCTGGATGGGTGTTTATTTTAATAAACAAAAGCAAGCTGAGTGTATTAAAACACCATGACCAAGGTAACTTAAGGAGGAGTTTATTTAAGCTCTGGTTAAAGAATGTTAGAGTCTATGATAAAAGGGAAATCATGGCAGCAGGCACAGCTGGACAGTAAGCTGAGAGCCCACAATTTGAACCATAGATACGAAGCAGAGAAGCAACTGGGAGCAGGTGAGACCTTAAGCTCTCAAAGCCTGCCTCCAGTGACATAGTTCCTCAGGGAGCTACACTTCCTAAATTTCCCCCAAACCGTACCATAAAGTGGAGATCAAACGCCTGAGACTATAAGGGACATCTCATTCAAATGACCACAGATATTATTCTACTAAACACACATTCAAATGCTATTCATTAAACTAAAATTCTAATATAAAACCTTTTTAAAATTAGTGACGAATCAAACAAAAGATGTAGTGTTTCTTCATATTAATTATCAAGTTGCCAACCTACAGAAGAAAAGGTAGTAGACTCAATCCATCTGTCTAGTCTTACCTCTGCTCCAGAGCTGTATGTATAATACTTCTACCCAACCAGAATCAATCAAGTTAACTAAACTGTATTAGTTATTTTGATCTTGCTGAAATAAAACACAACGACTAAGGCAACTTTCAGAAGGAAAGGCTTTCAGTTCCAGAGGCCTACGAATCCATCATGGCAGGGAGGCATGACAGCTGCAGCAGGAAACTGAGCTCACATCCTTAACCACAAGCTTCACAGCATACAGAGAAAATTGGGAATATCGTGAAGCTCTAAACTCTCAAAGTCTGCCCTCAGCAACTTCCTCCTCCAGTAAGACCACACCTCCTAAACCTTCCCAAACAGTACTATATTACCAACCTGGAACCAAATATTCAGATATATAAGCCTATATAAGACATTTTCACTCAAACCACTACACCAACATTGAGTAAAAAACTGTTATGCTCAAAAAACAAGTGCTACATGAACTGTTATAATGAATCCAACTTCCAAAATAAAAAAAAAATTAACCAATAGGAAAAACATTGTGGTAATCAACACAGAAAAAACACTGTTCCCCTCAGTAAAGAGTGCTTCACAGTCAATTTAGTAACTTAATAGCAAATTAAAAACTGTTGTAAAACATGATTAGCAAAACAATATACACTGTGTAAGTTGAATATGGACTCAATTTTGTCAAAAATAGTTCATTCACTATACTGTTTTCACCTTCTTAAAACAAGTAATAGTAAAATATAGTAAAATTTATTTACACTCCTGATTCTACTAAAGTCTAAAGTCAGCCTATGTAACCAATGAAAATCATCACTTAAGAATAAGACTGTCATTGAGATTAGTAATCTTACCCAGGTCATAAAAGTACAGGCTGTTTCTTTATACACAATAATGCCATTAACCAACCTATATGCAAAATAACCCTTAACAATATCTCCAAATGGATTATGGAGCAGAGCAAAGTATTCACAGATGAATTAGAAAACAAGGAGAGGACTAGAGATAAGGTTCAGCAGTGAAGAGCACTGGCTGCTCTTCCAGAGGTCCTGAGTTTAATTCCCAGCACCCACATGGTGGCTCAAAATCATCTATAATAAGATCTGATGCCCTCTTTTGGTATGAAGGCATACATGTAGAGCACTCATACATAAAATATAAATAAATTAAAATAAACAAAGAAAACAAGGAGAATCACATTTCCCTGAAACATGCATACACTAGTGCAATTTTAAAGGCAATCATTTGAATTATTACCTTTTATCCTACCTTTCTTTGCAAAACTTAAAGCAAGTACTCATTTAACTTAAATGCTCATGTGACACAACTTCACTGAAGGTGGTTAGCCAGAGAGCAAACATATACTGCAATAATAAGTAGCTATTTGATGCCTTCCTTTCTTAGCATTATCACTTGGTTGTTCTAATCCATCACAACTGCCCATCATTTCTCAATTTTCAGTTTCTACCAAAGGTGTTGGGGGAAAAGGAAGGAGAAAGAGGAGATACAAATTCTATTATGCAACTAAGTTTTTAAACATTTCTACATAAGATAAAATACGACATACATTCACTAGAGTTATTTGAGATATTATTTCTTAAATTCATCCAAAGTAGATAAAGACCAAAACTCAGATTAGTAAGAAATTATCTCACCTACTACCATAAGTGTGAATTCAAATCCTCTTTTCACAGATTTTCTGTACACTTGATTTGGGAGGTTGGCAAATCCCACATAGCCCTCAAGGTTCTTCGGTTGCTGAGGAAGGTAAAAAGAACCATGTACCAATAAACATTTCAAATTCCCCCATTCTTTTCTAAAA
>NW_026068269.1:31717-115920 GCF_014885135.2 Alexandromys fortis | reverse complement strand
TATTTATTTATTTATTATGTATACAATATTCTGTCTGTGTGTATGCCTGAAAGCCAGAAGAGGGCACCAGACCTCATTACAGATGGTTGTGAGCCACCATGTGGTTGCTGGGAATTGAACTCAGGACTTTTGGAAGAGCAGATGATGCTCTTAACCTCTGAGCCATTTAAATGAATACAGTTTTTGTGTGGTTATTTTGGGTGTAAGCTATCCGGGCGGGACGGAACAAAGGGCCCAGCTGGGACGACAAGCAGCCAGTTCCTCCTACTACATGTCACATTTATAGCTATACCACAACTTTCATCCTTGCCATTAAAATTAACTAATTTTTAAGCCTGATGTTGTAAGTCAAGCCAGCCAATTAAATTAAAAGCCAATTTTGAACATGATTAGCAAACTGACCATAATACAGCAGTTCAGAGCCAAGTATCTGAAAGCCTATTATGAGTGGAGCTAAAGCAATGTTGTAAGTTAAATGCTTCCTTAAAGGTCATATTTCATCTAATCACAAGATAAATTTAGACTATTAACAAGGTTTTGCATAAATTATGTAGTGTACTCACAGCTACTTTGTAATGGAAACATGTCCATCATTCCAGTGTTCCAGATTCCAGCAGAACAAATTCACAGAAGACAGCATGTGAGGAATTCCACAAATCGTAGTGGCACATTCAGTTCAAGCAGGAGTAGCAGATCCATTGGAACACAGCAAAATATAGAAAAAAAAGGTAAAATTACTTACATGTAACTCAATGATTTAAAAGTAAATTATAATAAAAGAGATTAAAATAAATTGAAAACATTCTTTCCTATGCATGCCAAAATAATGTTTTCATATTTTTAGTAGTTTTTACATTTCCCTTAGAAATATAAAAAGACCTCCTATCTTTTAATTAAGGCCAATTACTATGCTGTGTCTTAGAGGAAATACCGCAAAATAAGTAGACATATGTTTTGGAAAGGTGTACTATGAATTTCATACAACTTTTGTGTTGTCGGTCAACAACCCAGCTTAACATTTTAGTTAAAATCTTTTCATACAATGATGCATTTCAAATTCTGTAAACTCAGACTTAAAAGACATGTAGACCGTAGGAAAAAAATAATATGCCATACCATACGAGGAAATTAGATAAACGGTAGGCTGTGAAAACTGCAAGAGTACAGAGAAGAAAACACAAAAGTAGGATAAACTCCCTGTGAAAGATACAAGTTTATGCCTGTGCAACGTACTTCAAACAACTTTAGGCAGTTAAGGTATTCGTAATTTAATAAGTGAAAGAAAAAATTCAAAAACAGTCTCTCTCTCTCTCTCTCTCTCTCTCTCTCTCTCTCTCTCTCTCTCACACACACACACACACACACACACACACACTGCATGTGCAGAATTGAAAAATCTCCACAACTATCCCTTTCTTTTGCCATTTCAAGAAACCCACCAGATGAAAAAGCATAAAACACCTAAGAGTATGTACCTGTTTCTTATTGTCTTTTCCTCAAGTCTTTGGTTCATAAACAGTACTGTTAGGGTTGAATTAACAAAAGGCAGGAAGCATTCTAGTTAACAGAAAGGACCATAAACTAGAAATAAATCTGGCACTTTCAGGAACAAAAAAAGAAAATATGTGATCTATAACACAGGAAAGAGACAAAAGGACAGGCAATGAGGTCAGAGAGGCAGGCAGGCAGGGGCCAAATCATGTGGGATTCAAAGTAAGAACTTTGAATATTATTTTAGACATGGGGGTTGAACCACTGGAGGGTTTTGCACAAGTGACCTGATTAGCATTTTAAAGATAGCTTTCACTGTTAAGTGAAGTGGCTTAAGAACCAAGAAAACTACTGCAGTAATACCACAAAGAGTAAATTAAATTGAGCTACTAAGAAGCAGTAAGAGATTTTAAGGATTAGAAATATATTTTTGAAGGCTGAGTTGGTGGAATATTGCTAATGAATTGGACATTAGTGAAAGGAAAAGAAACCAAGGATAACTACTGGTTTTGCCTTGAACGACTCAATGATTGGTGGCAATTATGAAAATAGTACAATGGAAGAGGAAGACTGAGTAGTGAGATACAAAATCAACAATAGCTTTAAGCATGTTAAGTGTGAACTGTCTACTATATTCAAGACAGGTCCAATACACAATCTTAAATGTGACTAAGGAAATTCCAGGTTTGGCTGGTGCTGAAAATAAGTCATCTGCACATGTACACTGGAAAGTGATTGGATTCCCCAAAAGAAAGTATGAATAATAAAGAGAAGAGAATCCTGCGGGGCAGTGGTGGTGCATGCCTTTAATTCCAGCACTTGAGAAGCAGAGGGCAGGTGGGTCTCAGTGAGTTCAAGGTCAGTCTGGTCTGCAAAGGGGATCCAGGGCCAAGAACTGGAGCACAGTAACAATTTGGGCTGACAATTAAGGCAGAGAAACATGGGAAGAAAGATCTGTCAGGAAGATGGGACGAAAACTAAGAAGAATGCAAGGAAGGGCGGCTTTTTAACTGTGTTGCACCCAATGAAAAATTATGTCCATAAAATTGGAAATAATTTTACTGCTACCTTTTAACAAGGCCAGTCTTAGTAACACAGTGAGAAAGTGATTAAGCTGATTTAAAGTGTATACCGTTTTATCCATATGACTAGCTTTATATTTAAATTATTTAGAACCTTTAACTTACTAGTTCCTGTGTGACTAGTTTCTGAGAGACATTTTCTCTACAATCCTAACAAAATACGAATTCACAACTGGTAGCCTCCAAAAAAGTGAATGATCACGCTTTCAAAACAAATTTCTTCAGAAGAAATTTTGTCCAAAGATAAATGACAAAGTAGTTTGGCTACCTGCTGCCAAAAAAAATTTCTCACAGAATATGCATGTAAACATCCCAGAAAATACAAAAGCTAACGTCTGGAGCACCTGGCTCCGCACAGAAAACCTGGCACCAAATACAGTTTAAAGGCTATACTAACAGTATAACACTATTTGCTAACTAATGGAGATAACTTTTTATCTCATAAGACTCTTTCCTTACCCTGAACTTTAAAAACAATTTCTAGTTTTTAACTCTAAAAGTCTTTATAATCACTGTGCCAGAATAAAATACAACCTCTGGTCAAGTAAATGGTGGGTGGATGGGCAGGTGTGGGTGTTGGTGTGTATGCACGCGTGATCAATGAAATTATGAAATTTATAATCATGAAAATATAAATAAATACATGATTTTTCACCTAGGCTTCCACCAAAATACTATGGGGTCATGAAGGTACTCACTGATCTCAAGCCAGTTATATAAAAAGCAACACAGATCTCTTATAACAGCTTGTATTTTCAAAATATTTTAGTTCATATACACAATTTCTACATCAAATTTATTAAGGGGAAAATGAACAATTCTGTTTATTGATGGAAATAAAATACAACATTGCATATGTCTGTGTTGGATTTATTTAACTCTATTTCTAGGAATCAAAAAATACTTGAAGAACAAAACAGACAGGACAGAGACAGGCAAGATCTCTGTGAGTTCAAGGCCAGCCTTATCAGGGCAGCCAGGACTATTACACAGAGGAATCCTGTCTCAGGAAGAAAAAGAAAAAGAAAAGAAAGAAAGAATTTCAGTTAAAAAAACAAATCAAAACTAAAATGTTTAAAAACAACAATGATGTATAACCCAAAGGATCATAACATACCCAGAATTCTACTTCTCCCTTTACAACTGCAGTTAAGAAAAACAATACCACATTACAAAGATGCAAAGGTCACAGCAATATTAGTCTTTCCTACACGGTTTTAAATTCAATCTTTGGATTTTAGCATATATGTGTATTACATATTGTTTTACACAGGCAAAGGTGCACACCTGCAGTCCTAGCCCCTAAGGAAGTGCAGCAGCACAATCAGTTCAGCACTTGGGCTCAAGGCCCAGGCAGCACAGTGAAACCTCCACTGAAAAAAATAATTAACTTTTTAATTAAATTATGAAAACCAATCACAGATTATAAAAAGATATTACCACAGAAATTTATTTGTCTACTACTTAATGCCCCTAGTATTACGTAATATACCTAACTACAACTTTCAGGCACTTGCTTAGTCAAATTCCTGAGGTCATATAGCCAAGTAAAAAATGTTCATCCACCATTTAAATGGTGTAAATATTTTTATATAAATGATTTACAAATACCTATATTAAATGTAAACAACACAAACACTAAAATATTACAGGATCATATGGGCGTATCTCCTACCCTCCCTTAAGTATTTTACGGGTTTGTGTGCTATTTTGCATACCTCAACTACAGTTTTTACTATGATGGGCAATTTTTTAAAATACTATAAATTTATTATGTGCATGTGAGGACAAACATGTGGGTTTCATGTCTCTCATGTTAGTCAATTTTTAGGAGTCAGTTCTTTATTTCTAAAATGCTGACGTGGGTTCTCTCTCATTTCTGATGTTCTGCTGCACATTTTAGGCTCGTGATAGGGTTACAAATATAACTGATATATTGCTGAACTAACATTCATTTTTCTTATTCTTGTGTGTCTGTGTGCACATGTCACATGCACATGCATGCCCACAGACACCAAAAGAGGGCTTCAAATCCCCTGAAGTTAGAAGTTACAGGTGGTTGTAAACTGCCCAGTGTGGAAAGTAAACAGAATCCTCTGGAAAAGCAGTAAAGTGCTCTTAACCACTGAGCATTCTTCCAGCCCCAACTTACATTAAATTTCTATTGAATGGTATACTGGACTATATTACCAAGGAGCTGGCCGATGAATTTCTATAACTAACCTGTAGGAGGAGTGCTAAGTCTTCGATTTCTGATTTCAGGTTTGAGCAAATAGTTGTCATTTAGTAATACAAGTAGTATTAATACTAATACCATTACTAATAAAATTAGTAAATGCAAAAATCATTTGAATTTAATGTATCAACTGGACCTTATGGAAGACAAACGTTCTAGACGGGCAGTGGGCTATATAAAAAGAGAGAACTGTAACTGGCCACTGGTGGCGCACATCTTTAATCCCAGCACTCAGGAGGCAGAGACAGGCAGATCTCTGAGATTGAGACCAGCATGGTTTACAGCAAGTTTCAGCACAGTCAGGACAACACAGAAAAACCCTGCCTAGAAAAACAAAACAAAACATCCAGGAATTAAAAGAATGGGCAAATATTAACATTTTAAGCCATCGTGTAAATGGTATGAAAGGTATGAATCCAAATATAGTGGGAAACTAGCCAAGAACAAATACCAGAATCCCACCATCACCACTTAAAGGTAGAGGATGCGAAAGTCAAAAGAGGGCTTTAGACATCAAAAAAGCAACTTAGTGAGACCCTTATCTTAAAAAGTTCAGAAGGTTGAATAAGATGCAAGTGAACTCTTGCTCAATCCTGAGTAATGCCAAAGAAAACAAACAAAAACAAAACAAAACATATTTTAAAGATCAGCTAGGGGGACAGTAAAGCAATCTGTTCACCTAATTAAGGCTGAAGACCACAAATCTTTGAATGTGAACTTGAAGTAATGTGTTCTTTTTTTTTCCAATAGCAGCCTATAACTTAACCATGATGAGAATACAAGGAAAGTAGAGGAATAAAATTATCAGATGGCCTGGCGGTGGTGGTGGACACCTTTAAACCTTTAATCTCAGCACTGGGAGGCAGAGACAGGAGGATCTCTGAGTTTGAGGCCAGCCTGGTATACAGAGAGAGTTCCAAGATAACTAAGACCACACAGAAAAACACTGTCTCAAAAGACAAAAAGTTAGGGGGCTGGAGAGATACCTCAGAGGTTAAGAGCACTGGCTGCTCTTCCAGAGGTCCTGAGTTCAATTCTCAGCAACCACATGGTGGCTCACATACATCTATAATGAGATCTAACGTCCTCCTCTGGCATGCGGGCATACATGGAGTCAGAATGTTGTATGCATAATAAATAAATCTTTTTTAAAAAAAAAGACAAAAAGTTATAATATCAGTAAAGCAAGAAACAGCTGCTTAGCTGTATATTCACTTTAGCAGATTTATCTTAGCCAGATTCTAATTTGTTAAATACAATCTCCAAGAACCAACTAGACTTAGAAAACCCATCCTTGAATCAAGCAAGCTGATGACTGCTTGAGGGAGTCACTTGGGGGAAGGCTCACTACTAGGTCTCCCCATATGCCAGGGGATAACCCCACACCTGAGCGCACATGGGCAGCAGTAATTAGATTCGGTGAATTAAAAGAAGATAGATGATAGTTAGAAATAAGGAATTATTTAAGAAATGGGAATTATTCAAGAAATGAAACAGGAAATAAGAACAAAAGGTAAGTAAATATATCCACAAAGCAGAAAATGTAAAAAGATACATATAGTTTTAAAATTATTATTCTATTATTTAATAATTCATGCTACATATTTTTATAGCACAAAACCAAATATACCAGACAGTAGCTTTTAAAAGTGTAGTCTACTAAAAGCAGGGAATAATCAGATTATATATAACAAACAACTCTCCCCAATAACATAAGAAATGTACATTGCAAGTTTAAAATACTAATAAACACCCCAACTGGGGGGGGGAGGGGAAGATTTGTTAAACATTCTGTTTTAAAAAATGGTATTTATAATTTAAAATTCTGAAGCTATGAAACGTTAAAAAATAGTTAAGCAATTTTAACACTAGGATACCATATACATATTTAAAATAGATTAGTAATAGCTTAATAGACCAAAATATTACATTAAGTGAACACCTAACCTTCATATAAGCATTTAAAAAATACTTTCACATATACTGCCCCATAACATAGGGAAGATTCTTAGCCATAGTTTTTCATCAGACTCACCTAAAATACTTAAAATACAAATTAATGAACCTCTAACACTGAAAATATTTCCAACATCAAAGCAGGGCATAAAGTCAACTAATTATAGTGATTAAAAATGAACATGAATTAATTTACAATGACTGAAGTTACTATTTCCTCATTTCTAGTTAATTTATTTAACCTAATCATAAAAGTCTATTTGTTAAACTTTTATACTGATTATTAAGAATGGGTTAGAATGTCAATAATTGAAAGTACATTAGTTACTGGAGAATTTTCCTTATAGAAGTCACCTCATATTTCAAAATGGTACAGAATTATAGTTATTTTTTAAATAGCATAAATTTAAAGCATAAAGATAAATTACAATTTTTTCCTCTTACACAAATAATCTGACTTAAAATATTCTCTAAAATTGACAAAAAGGAAAAATTTTTCTTCAGAAGAACTCTAATTATATCTTAAGACAATTTGTATATATAAAAAGTCATTCCCCCCCAAAAAATAAAACTAACGTAAGCCTTAGTTTGAAATGTACCAGTTCAGATTTTAATAAATGTTGTAGAATATTATTTTAAGATGTATTACATTTCTTTATGCTGTGGAACATTTGTTTAATGATGCAAAGCTGTGTTGCATTCTTTGATGTTACACTTGTTTAACTCTGTAAAGCTCTGTTACTTTGCCTAACACCTGATGGTCTAATAAAGAGCCGAATGGCCAGTAACAAGGCAGGAGGAAGGATAGGCAGGGCTGGCAGGCAGAGAATAAACAGGAAGAGAAATCTGCGAGGAGCAAAAGGAAGAAGAAGCAAGAAAAAGAGAGGAAGACCCTAGGGGCCAGCCACACAGCTACACAGTCAGACATAGAGAAAGAAGGAAAGAAAGGCATACAGAAATAAAGCAAGGTAAAAGCCCAAAGACAAAAGACAGACCAGATAATTTAAGAAGGGCTGGCTAGAAACAAGGCCATGCATTTATAAGAAAAAAAACAAGACTCCTTGTGTCTTTTTTTGGACGCTGGGTGGCGGGCCACCCCAAAAGCCAAAAGAGCAAAAAGAGCAAAAAGAAAAACAACAACAAAAGAACACTTTAATACATTCAAAAAACTAGGGGTCTTAACCTAAATCAGAACCTGAAACCTTCAGCAAAAAGGGTAGGCAGACAGGGCAGAGAAGGGAATAGAAGGGTACAAGTGAGTTCAATAGGGAAAATATGGGGCTTTAATTAAGGGAAGAGAAGGGGCATGAATACAAAAAGAAGGGAGAGGGCAAACTAACAGTAAGGCTATCTGGAAAAATAAATCATAGGAATAATATCTATCTACCTAAAATTAAATACAGCACATGTAAGTCTGTGTATACATAGACATACACTATTTAAATGAAATTTCCCCATCTGGACTCATGATTTTCCTCCCAAGAGCCATGGGCTATCTATCTGAAAATAAATTAATTAAAAAATACCCAACACCAAACAAGAGGAGCCCCCATTTGATACCAATCAAGGTTGTCCAAGCAACTCCCAAAATATCGCTATTGCTGCTTCCCTTTGAGGTTAAGTCTCTATTGCTGAAGACACCTTTCACTTCAGACACAGGACCTAGAAAACCTGAGCTGGACCTGACCTGAAAGCATCCTTCATGAGAACTAGGTTTATGGTACCAGATGAAGCCATGTCAGCTTTCAAAGAAGGGAAGTAACCAACAGTCCTATCCAGCTATAAACCCACAACAAGGACCAGCCTGGCCCGATAACCCTAAAAGTGCAGTAATGGCAAGCATAACTTGGTGATAACCAACAACTCTCTAACTGGACTTAAGACCCACTTAACAAGAGGGACCATTACTGACACTGGAAACCAAGCCAGGACTTGATTGTTACCAGTTATTACCCAGGGCCCCAGGGCTAGTGAAGTCATGGATCTTGGAGGAAAACCTAAAATTGCCCTCTTACTAAACCAGAATAGTTCTTAACTACACTTTAAATATTTACCCTTATTCCTGCAGGTGCAGCTCTCACCTTTCATCAAAGAAACTTCTTTGCAACAAAGATTACCAAAAAAAAAAAAAACCACAACCAATCAAAATGAAGAAAACAAGAAATTGTGTGATTTCCCCGCCCAAACCGATACACCTACAAGACAATTCCTGCACCTAAGACTCAGGGATCATTTTGGAGGAGGGAGTAAAAACTTTGTTAAACCGGACTCGCTGAACATAGTGGTCAATGAGGACTACTGAGAAGTCAAGAACAATGGCACTGGGTTTTGATCCTACTGCACGTACTGGCTTTGTGGGAGCCTAGGCAGTTTGGATGCTCACCTTACTAGACCTGGATGGAGGTGGGTGGTCCTTGGACTTCCCACAGGGCAGGGTACCCTGATTGCCCTTTGGGCTGACGAGGGAGGGGGACTTGATTGGGGGAGGGGGAGGGAAATGGGAGGCGGTGGAGGGGAAGAGGCAGAAATCTGGAAGGAAGGAAGGAAGGAAGGAAGGAAGGAAGGAAGGAAGGAAGGAAGGAAGGAAGGAAGGAAGGAAGGAAGGAAGGAAGGAAGGAGGAAGGAGTCAGAGGAACAAGGAGTTTGCTGTGAGACTGCATCTCCTAGAAATGTCAGGCGACACCCATATGTCTGTCTCATCAACATGGCTGCCCTAACAAAACCTGAACAATGACAACATCAGTGGACATGCTAATATGTAATGGGAAAATTCATAGGGCCTCAAGCCTCATAAGGAACTATGGGGCAACTAGGGAATGCTGAGAGCAGGAGAAATGGTCTTAGCGAAGGAAGAGCACCCCAAATGGTTATCCAATAACAAGCCACCAGCCTGCAATCACACACATAGAGATAACATTATAGAGACAGAACAGGATGTATTTATATATTTAGGGGTGTGTGTGCCTGTGTGTATGTTTGTAACAAAGAAAAAGAAGCCATGAATCTGAAGGAAAGTGTGTGGGATGCATGGGGGAAGGGTTAGAGAGAAGAGGGGAAATGGTTTAATTATAATTTCAAAAAATAAAAATCTTAGACTTAGGATTAAAAAAAATAGAAGCATTACTGTGAAGAGGTGCAAAGAGAGCTATTTACTCTGAGCTTCTTCCACGACAGGACGAGCACTTGTCTCCTTAGGAAGCCACATCTAAGGCACCAACTTAGAAACATAGTTGGCTATAACCTGCTAATGAACCTGTTGGCATGTGAATAGTGACCTTCCCAGCCTCCAAAACTGTAAGAACTGAGTTTCTGTTCTTTATAATTGTTTCAATCTTAGGTATGCTGTTATCACAGCACAGACAGACTAAAACACCATATAACGAATTTACACAGCAGTACAAAATAGAATGATCTTTACATACTGATAATCTAAAATAGACTAGCTGGGGAAAATGAGGCAAGAGATGTCATAGGACAGGACGTCTATATGATTTTTAATTCCATACTTTTCTAAATCCTTCAGAGTACATACAAGAAACTGTTTAAAGTAGGTGACCTGAAGAGTAGGAAACTGAATGACCTTAAAGATTGGGGGAGGAGCTAGGCATGATGGTACTCGCCTTTAATCCCAGGTGGAGTCAGAGGTAAGTGGGCAAGTGGATCTCTGAGTGAACTAGACCAACCTGGTCTACATATGAGTTCCAGGTCTGCCCAGACTACTCATTGAGACACCCCCCCTCTTACAAACACACACACACACACAAAGTATGAGGAGGAACAAAAATCAATTCCAGAAGAAAAAATACAAAATACAAATACAATAGTATATGCAAGGCAATGTTTGTTAAATCTTTGAAAACAGCTTTCAAAGGCTGGGCGATGGGGGTGCACGCCTTTAATCCCAGCACTCAGGAGACAGAGGCAGGTGGATCTCTTTCAGTTTGAGGCCAGCCTGAACTACAAGAGCTAGTTCCAAGTCAGGCTCCAAAGCTACAGAGAAACCCTGTGCAGAAAAATTAAAAGAACAAAACAGAACAGAAAAAAGCTTACAAAATATCAAACTTCCATTACAAGACTATTAAAAAACAGTTTTTATACTGCTGAAAAAGTTAATCAGATTTCCAGGGACCCATCCCAAGTCTGTTTATATAATTCTATAAAGTTACTAGAATTATGTGACCTTTCAACTCCTAAAAAAAATTTTATGCATTTGAAAAATAAAGAAAGGGGCTGGAGAGATAATGTATTCAGTAAAGTACTTGCCACGCAAGTATGAGGGGCTCAGTTTGGATCCCCAATACCCAAGTATAAGCCATAAAACCCAAATGTGACAACAGGCATCTGCAACCCTGGTGGGCAGGAGATGGAGACAACAGATGTCTGGGGTTTACCAGCCAATTAGTCTACTCATTCAGTGAGTGAGCTCTAGGTTCAGTGAGAGTCTCCTCCCCCTCCCCAAAAAGTGAATGGGCTGGGGAGGTGACTCATTTATTAAAAGTATGAGGACCTTTTCACATAACCACCACGCCCATACACATACACAAAAAAAGTTAGACATTGATGCAAATGCTTCTAACTCCAGCATTGAGGGGAAAGACAAGTGGATCCCAAAGCAGTGAGCTTCAAAGGTACCTAAAGTCTTCCTTTGGCTCCTGCAAGCAAATAGGCATATGCTCCCGCAGTCATGTGCAAAACCATAAGCACAACAAACACATACCAAAAAGAAAACTACTAAGGTGGAGACCACAGAGGAAGGCGTATACCACTGATTGTTCTCTGGCTGCTATACTTGGATGGAGGGATGGACAGAAACATACAGAAGGATACAAAACACATGCGCACGCACACAAGTACATATATAAACACCGCACACAAAAAAAGGAAAGAAAAACTTTAAAAACTACTCAGAAAAAAATATTTCGATACAAAATAAGTATGTATCTCAATAAACTGCTTTTAAAAATCTAATCAATGACTATCAGAAATCAGATCAGTGGTTACCTGGAACAACAAGGTTAAGGCATGGGGTGGAGAATACGCACAAGGAAATGTCAAGACGTTAGAAACATTCAATACCTTGACCGGTATGTAAGGCTATAGATGCATATGTGTTTATATCAAGATTCCTTGAAGTAAGTGCCTAAAACCTGAAAATTTTAAAGTATAAAAATTGTACCTAAAAAAGTTATTAATTTGGGAAACACTTGAGAATGAAGACTCCTAAGCTCCTCTCCTAGATTCTGTGAATCAAAGAACATTTCTGGGACCCAGATAATCTGCATTTTCTAACACAAGGTCATAGCTGACTCTATATATTTGAGGATCACAAATTATACTCTGAATCTACTGACTGATCTAGCACAATGTCAGATATGTGCTAGAAACTAATTACCAAAAAAGAAAAAAAATAATGAATCAAAAATAAACTTACCAAAAAAAAAAAAAGAAAAAAGGAAGGAAGCAAAATAGCTACCTAGATAATCCTAATTCTCAAGTTTAAGAAATACTAAGCATATAATATGCACGCATACACACACCACACACATGAATCTACAGGTCGTACTCATATAACAAAAATAAACTCTAAATGTTAATATTTCTAAGGTTGAGAAACCGAATGGAGGCTCATCTCCACTCGGTAAAACTACCAAAATGATTCAGTTATGTCTCCAGATGTAAAATGAAACAGACTTCATATGCTGAGGGTACAAAGGCACTTACTTGCCTCTTGGGCCTGACCTCCTGAGGTTGATTCTGTGACAGCCACAGTGAAAGGAGACAGCTGATTCCAACAAACTGTCCTCTAAACTCCACATGCCCCTGCACACATACACACTCATACACAAATTTTTACAATTTAAAAATAAAAAGGGAGATGCCTTGAAACTTTTGGATTAATGAGGAAGAAGGATATCCTCCTTATAATCTTTGTAAAGCAAATACAGACTAAAACACAAACACATGAATATGCAAGCCTTAAAACCCTCAAAATAATGTAAATGGCAGCAGCCTGGTGTCATTCTTTCAAACAAAAGGTATACTTTCTCTTCTCAGTTTACATAGTAAAGTTACTGGCTGCAAGTACATAATCTTTAATACAACTGATAAAATCCCATCTTTAGCCACCCAGAAATCACTGCACAACACCCTAATCCAGCTAACTATTCTGAAAGCAAGGTGGACCAGTGTATGAAAGAAAGTAGGTTTATGTATAGAATGTATAGAAGAAATTTTAAGCACAAAGTAAGACATCTTTGTGGGAACTGAAGCTGGATACCAAACCCAGGACTAATAATGCTTTGCAACTAAACTGTAGCCCCTCTCTCGGAAATTGTTTTAACAACTGGACCATTTTCTGAATATTGGACCTAATAATAAAGTTGGGACTTTCATGGTCTTTCTCATTCTGTTTTTATTTAAAAGATATTTACAGTACTTTGGATTTTCAGTGCTGTGGAAATAAAGGAAGGGACTTAAGTAGGGAGAAAAGAGGAAAAACCATTCAGCTGCTTGTGAAGCACTAACTTAATATGACAGATACATCAGCAGAAGGGGCAAATGATCTGAATCGATGTCTGACATCAAAGTTCTTAGTCATAGTAAGGTACGCTTTAATTAAGACTTTGAACCAGACAGAGCCCTCCCTTACTCTCTAGCAATCTGATGACAAAAATGGTCAAGAAATAGTCAAGAGAAAACAAAAAACTATTTCTTCCCAAAATCTAAATCAGTCATTGGCAACTACTATATTCTTTTTGGACCCACCCTGGTTTCTCTCTAGTTTTTAGGTGACCTCTTCTAGAGATAACAAGTGGGGCCTCTCTAGCCCTACTAGCTAGGTGTGCAGAATAACTGAATCCAAAATAAGAAAATGCAACATGAATGTAAAGCCTTCATTTGTCTTCTTTTCCTTATTTAAAATCCTTACCCCTGATGCACTGAGTTTTTAACACAATGCAGAGAATGAAGTCTACACATTTCTGTCTCAATGCTTGGTAAAATGCATTAATTAATTTTAACTTCTAATAAAACTTGAAAACAGCTTTTAAAGTCAAAATATGAAATTAGGCTTTCTACTGACAATTCAGTCAAGCAACACTACTTTACTGGACGACCCTAGTCATACACAGTCCATGATGAATGAATATGTATATACATATATATGTATATATATATATATATTAAATTATATGTCTGAAACCAACCTGCTCTACAACTATCTTCAGTCAGCTGGTCACAAAAGCCGCAGATCTAGCTCTCCTTCCTATTTTCTCCTCAACACTTCTGTTATTAAAGCATTAACCTCTAAACTTCCCTAAGATCCCACAGCGGTTCAAATATGCCAATAGATTATGTCTTTGGGAACAACACACAAATCCACATAACAGATTTTCTATTTAACTTCTTAAGTAATACCAGGATTTCTCATGTAGTTATGTACAAATTATCTTATCTCTAAAGCAAAACAAGTACCTATAAATTGCTAAACTAGGAAAACATGCATCAACTTCCCGTAAACACACAGAAACTTTGTTTTTAATTCTGTAAGCCTGGGTGCATCTGTGATAATTTTAATAACAAGGACTAGACTCCATCACATTGCTCTATCACCGATGACATTGCTATCGTGAAAACTACCAATGTAGCTTCCACACTTCTTCTACAGCTCCATTCAAGCCCTATCGACTCTAGTCCCATTCAACTGGATGTAATGAAAGGGTGTTTCCTGCCTCCACTCCCCCATCATCCCCTACTCTTCTCCTAGTGCTGTGACATCCATCCTTCAGTCTCCTGGGATTCCACAGGCTGCATTTCTGCTGGACGCATGAAACCCAGAGCTTCCTCAACTTCTCACAACCCGAATGAATGCTCATAAATAAAAATAAATAAATAAGTGCTTGTCACTCTAGGTTAGAGTGATTACTCAGAGGCCATCAGAAAGATAGTTTTCCTTTTTATCAAACTTAAGAGACCCAAAATAAGTAACTCTTAAAGTTGAACTATTTAGCAATAAACTTGCCAAGATTTAAGTAGTTAAGTAATGACTTCGGTAACTTAGCAAGCATCTGGTCATCACACACTCTATCCCTTCAACTCAAAGAACTCAGACTTGCAACAGTGTACTCTAAAAAGTAACTCAGCAAAAAGAAATGTGTACGAATAACTCAGCCGCTTATTTCACACTACATAAAAGCACGGCATGGAACTCTGGAGTGGAAAATATGAATGAAATGGCCTGTTCTTTTTCCAGCATATGGGGGAGGAAAGGAAATGAAAAGGCTTAAGAGAAAAACAGAATACTGAAATTACTTTCAAAAATTAATTTCCTTAAACTTCTCCAGTCCGTGTCGGCTCACCCCCTCCTCTTTTCCAGGCACCATTCCCATCCTTTACACCTCCTCCGGGGGGCGCCCTTTCCGGACTGTCTCTTTCCCTTTTTCCTAAAAATTAAACCCAAGCCAAGCTCGGGATGCGTCTCCCGACCCGCTCGCCATCCACCAGCCATTCTGGTTGTGCCCGGAGAAGAGGAAGGGAGCAGCAGCAGCACGTTTGTTGGAACTGCTGCAATCTCCTCCGCCACCTCCACCCCGCCCCGCGCATCCCTCTTCCTCCCTCCCCGGCTGGCCCAAGGAGAACCGGCACCGAGCTCGCTCACGGATCCCCACCCTGATCGTCCGGCCCCCGCAGCCGCGAGGGGACCTCTGACCCGGCTGCTCCGGCGGGAGACCCGGGCAGGCAAGGCCGCGGGGCCGACGGCCGGAGGAGACGCAGGAAAGGCTGTGGCCTCGGAAGCGGCCGAGGGCTGGGCTGGGACGGGGCGGCTCCGGCGGCTCGGGCCTCAGAGGCCGCGGCTCGCCAGCCCGCCCGCCCGCCCGCCCGCTCCCCCGGCCTGCCCGCCAAGGCGCAGGAAACGCCGCCGCCTCGGCTCGGCTCAATTCAAACTGTCACCGCGGCCGCCTCTCCTCCCCTCCCCCCCGGCCGCCGCGCCCCGGGCCCTCCGCCTCCCCGCCGCGCCGCTCGCCCCCCTGGCCCCCAGGGCGTTCCCCAACTCGGCCGGAGGCCGCCGAGGGTCCGCGCGTCCCGAGCCGGGGCCGGGATGGCCCGGCGGCCGGGGGCTGAGGCTCACCCATGGTGCTGCAGTTGACGCTCCTCTCCTCGGCAGCAGCGGATCTCGCACTGACCGACATCCCCTCCCCCTCCGCGACCAGCCCCGGCGCGGCGCAGCCGCCGGATTCTCCAAAGCCTCCTACGCCGATTCCGCGGCGTAGCCGCCCGGCGTCGCTGCCCTACTTACGCACACGGCAGCAGGCGGACGGCCCCACTCGCTCGCGCCCGCCCTGAGGCTTCCGGGCCGAGCCGAGGCGGCTGCGTTCTCGCGAGATTACCCACCTCCGCCGCCTGCCGCCCAGCTTCGCGTCGAGCATGACTTCACTGGCGCCGCCGCCGATTCGCTGCGCCTCCCGAACCGCCATGTCTACATTGGCCGCGCCTGAGCACTTCCGTTGTCGTGGACAGTGGGGTCTTTTGTATGTTTCTTCTGCACCGCTTCCAAGACGAACTGCGCTGCTTTTGTCACTGAAAATACTGGGCACTTCGGAGTGGGAGCGGGGAGGGGGCTGGGGATGCGAGGGCGGGATCTTGCCCGAACTAAAGATGGCCGCCGCCAGTGCCGCCCCGCGCAATTTCACGTCAGGTTTGGGAGCAGCGGGAGCCGCGGGGTTGGCCTCCGCGGCTCCTTACGGAGTTGGCGTAAGGCTGGGAGGCGCTGCTTGGAGTCAGCTATTGGAAAAGTGCCCTCAGGGTGGGGGCCCGCGGAGGCCTTTCTGCCGACCTGCGGTCTTTGTGAAGGAGAAGACGCAGGCAGGTGTCTGTCCTGCCACCCGCCCCGTCCCCTCGCGTCGGGGACCTTCTGGGTGGACTGTGAGATGAAGCCCCGCTGGCCCCACACCTCCTTCTGGTCACTTCTGGTGGTCTGGCGCAGCGGGGAGGCCGGCTTGTGCGGTTTCCCCTGCGGGCTGTGCACCGCCGCACTCCTGTTGACTCACCTTCGTCCCCGCTCCGCTCTGCGGGAGGAAATGAATGGACACGTGTGAAACTCAGTTGAGGGTGTTGGTGAAAGGCGGGAGGTGTCATTTTGGAACCTTCCCTCACAAGCATGCTAGTGAGAGTTTTCGCAGTTTGCTAGGAGTCACTCCTGTCTTTAGTTCCTTGCTTGAAACCGATGGCTTCCCCTGGCTGGAAAGTTGAGCTCGTTAAGGAATTTTGTATACAAAGTTAACTGTGAACACCAAAGCAATCTTCCGAGCAGCGTAGTTGTGTCAGTGAAACAGTACTAATGGAGTCGGTAAGTTGCACTGTTATTAAAGAGTTGACACACTGCTAGATGAAGCCACTAGCGTTAATATGGATAAGTACATTAACACAATATCGAGGGGGGGGAAGCAAGTTGCAGAGATGCTCTAAACAAAGCCTTTTAAATGAGAAGCCGTGGAATCAAAGTGCAAAAGCCTCATAAATGACACATATAAGATCTAAAAGAATAGCCACTTTTACTGAGGCAGAGAAGGGAATGTAACAGGAAACGTTCCACTGTACCTATTACTATTTCTAGACAGGGAATCTGTAGAAAATGTGGCAGCCCAAACTTAGGTATGTTAAAATTAGGTATAGGCTACATGGGTGTTCGATTGCAACTGTTTTCTGTGTACTTGACATATTTCCAAGTAGCTTTTTGTTCCTAAGGAAAGAATTTTTATCTAAGATAAGCAGTTATATTGTATCTTGATCTATGTTCCTCAGTCTACATTTTTACAACTGCTCTTTAAGTCTGTTCCACCTTAACTGCCAACCAATTTATTCTGTTAAATTTTCTAAAGTTCAAGTGAGCATTTTACTTTAGGAAACTTCATTAAATTTATGACCTGAAAAAGGCACTTTAGAGAATAGACAGGTTCTACAAAGTTAGATTGCTTAGGTTCAAATCCAACCTTACAATATTAGGTATGTGGTCTAGTATAAATTTCTTAACTTTCTGTGATAAAGTTTCCTCCTATAGAAGTGAAGATAATACTGACAAGGTTTCTGTCAGAATTCAATAGACTAATTATTATGCGTGTCCTGTGCATAGTAGAAGCTTACTAATATTTCTTACATATAGTTAATTTATAATGGTTATAGTGTAAAATTAAACAAAATACTATTACTGATATAATTTAATAATCTATAAAGAAGAAAATATTTGTCTCTGTCTCTGTTGGTAACTTTCTTTGGGGAGAACTTTTAAAGTAAGATCGGATTCTCACTAAGAGATTAGTGAATTGTGAGTTGCATCATTTTCTGAAAATGGACAAATTCTCAATATAATGTCAAAGATATAGTTGTGCTATACCAAGTCTACCTCAGATAATAACTAGTGCTTTCCATTGAAAATCCTTGGAAGATTACAGGAAATGAGATTATACGATGTGGAGCTTTCTTAGAAAGAGATTTAGTAGCTGATGTTATATATGGTGCATATGTTGAAAATGATATGTAAGCAAGTAAACAAGGAGAGAATTGCGCTCATCTTATAGTCTTTCTAATGTGCTGTCTTCAGTATTACATTTGTTCACAAAATAAAGTCTAGATCTTAACCTAATTCAGAAAATGCTTTGAAAAGATTGATATAAAATCCTGGGCTTACTGTATAGGTTATTTTCTATATATTTACAATGTACAAATCAAGTAAACTGCCTAATTCATCAAATAATGCTTATTACCCTAGTTAACTTTTCTTCCCACTTTAACAACATAATCTTCAGATATTCTGCATTATTGTCAAGCCATCTCATTTATTTTCAGAAAACTAATTACTATTAACAACAAATTGTTTCCTTACTCACAAGCCTGCCTGCACACCTCTGACTTTGTGCTATGGGTAAGGTGTTTCCTTCCCCCTCTGCCATCTCTGAAGCACACCTTTCTGTCTTATCAGGAACTTCTCTCAATAGGTTTGTTATTCTAGTCGATAAGCTTCAGGATTTTTCCACTAGAATAACAAATTCTTCATAACATCATCAGTACTTACTTTTTCAACAGAGTACAACTTTTTCTTGTTTTAATCAACTTCTCTGAAACCTTAGATATTAGTAACCATAGTTTCCTTAATTTCCATCTTTTGATTTGTAAAACCACGCTTTTCTGGTTTTCTCCGAGATCTCCAGCTTCTTTTTTAATCTTGCCTTCTAGGATTATCTGCCCATCACTTAAATGTCGTGCGCCTAGAAGTTGTTCAAACTGATTTGTTACTATCTCACTTGTGTGTGTGTGTATGTACACATATACACTATTTATCCATTGTATGTGTATCAGTGTTTTGTCTGCATGTTTGTCTGTGTACCATGTGTGTACATGGTGCCCAAAGAGTCCAGAAGATGGCTTCAGATGCCCTGAGACTGGAGTTACAGATGGATATGAACTGCCATGTGGGTGCTGGGAATGGAAACCACGTTTTCTGGAAGATCAGCCAGTGAACTTAACCACTGAGGCATCTCACCCAATGTGTCTCACTTTTTAAAAAGTAATTTATTATAGTAGTATGTATGCATGTATACCATATGTGCAGAAGTCAACTGACTTTAGAGAATTTGTTCTATTCTTTCATCATTGATTCCAATAATAAAACTCATCAGGTTACCCAGAAAGTGCTTTTATCCACTGTGGCATTCTGCACTCCATCTCACCTTTAACAGTCTTCTTGTGGTCTCCCTGGAATCTGTGATCATGTGTGCTGACAAAGTGTAAATTTCAAGTCCTGCTGTCCCTTTTAACTATAAAGTCTACATACCTTTAGAATGTCTATCCTATGTCTGCAGAGATGGCTCGGTTGTTAAGAACATTGGCTGCTCTTCCAGAGGACCCGGGTTCAATTCCCAGCATCCACATCGCAGCTCACAACTGTCTGTAACTCCAGTTCCCGTAGAACAAGACAGACAAATGTGCACATCAAATAAAAATAAATAAAATGTCTATCCTGGATAATCCAAGGAATCTCAAAACATAGCATCCCAAACTAAAATGCTGTTATGCCTGTATTCGCTCATCTCCAAACGGTATCATCATTGATCCAGCCGTATAAGCCAGAAATCGGGGTATCATACTTTGCCTGGCCCTCCAAAGATCATCAGGAAACCCAGTCAAGTTTCCTTTCTCAGGTCTGCTTCCGTTTCTTTCCATCTCCATTATTTTTAGATAGCTAGTTTCTCTTGACTTGACTCCTCATAGCAACTTTTGTGCCTGTTGCCTTATATTCAGCTCGTTCTTGCCTATACCCATAGTGGTCATGCTCAGCCTTAGCTGTGCCAATCTCCTGTTTAGTCCTCAGACATCTTTTTAGAAAACTTTCAAGATCTATCCACACTTCTGGCCTGCTCCCTTCAAGGCTCGACTGTCGCAAGTTCTGCTGCCCCTGTATTGCACACTCCAGCTCCTCTCCTTTCTCACACTTCTTATTTGATGTTTATTTTGTCTCAGTTTAACCACTGTCCTCCTTAAAGCCTTTTCTGATCTCCCAGGGTTGGGTGGCACACCCTCTAATCTCCCACAGCATCTTGTTTTTCCTCTCATATTGTATTAATGCTACAATTTTGTAAATATTTGCCTTTCTTCCAGCTGCGTACAAACTCCTGGAGAGCAGGAATTCTTGGTAACCTAGATAGCCCCAACACAGGGTGTAGTTTTATTTACTTAATCCAGCAACTATTTCCTGAGGGATAACTGTATAGTAGGCACTAGTATAGTAGTTAGGTGTCAAGTGAGGAATCCTGGCAGTGAGGAGGGGATTTTTGTTTTTGAAAATGTAGGAAGCTGTAAGAGTTATATTTTTAAATGCTAATACTGACTTTTAAGCCCAATTTTAAACTGAATATGAGGATTTATTTTCTGTTCAATCGTTTTCTCATGAAAATACACTGACATTTTCCAGTATGATAATTGAAACAGGTTGAATGAAAAAAATCCATAAAAGAATCAGCTGTTTTTTATTAAACTAGACATTAAAGGAATTTGCCAAAATGTAAAACAATGACATTTCCTCAAACTAATTTTTTATTGCTCTAGAAGATAGAGATATTTTTCATAAGATTGTTTTGTGTTAACATATATTAGTTTATCATATTTTAATGAATTTTAGATATTTGTGAATTGAGTTAGTAAATAAAATTCTAAAATTTTCTTAGTTTTAATTTCAGTTTTATTTAGTAGCTCAATAGATGTATTCCACATAGGCAAGAAAAGGTGTCCCGAGAGGGTGGATTTGAGCCCTGCTGTAGATGCATAGATTATGTATGCTCAGTGTCTATACCCAGCACTGAGTTCCACTTCACCAGGATCCCAACACATAGTGGCTTGCTAGACCTTGGAATTCTGGGAGTCTCTGTAGCCTAGGCTTGTCTTGAACTCATAACAATCCTCCTGCCCGTCCTTGCAGGCACTGAGATTACAGGTGTGCATCCCCATATCCAGTGCATAGGGATTCTCTCCCTCCTTCCCCTCTCCCCCATTCCCCTGCCATGGTGGCATGGTGGACTCTGTTCCTCGGGAGCTAAAAGGAAACTATTACATCCTAAGTTGTTTTTGTCATGGTGTTCTATCACAGCAGCAGAAAAATAACTAATATGTCTGTCATCCACAAAGTCTCTAAGTTTTCATGAAATCTGCATGTGGTTTAAATGTGCATGATTAAATACCATAGTTGTCAGAGGAAAGTTCTGGAAACCAAACAAGCTTATTAAAATAATTGAATTGAGATGTTTGACAAATGAAAGAGAATAGATACTGATATATCCCTATCCAGATTAAGAATCTACAAAGTACTAGAATGTGACATTTACAAGGTTAATGAACAAAAACTAGAGAAAAATAAAACTTCATACTTTATTTAAAGATCAAACATCACAGAAGAAAAGTTAAAACACACAACAGAAGAAGAGAAGGGAAAGGAAAAGAAAGGGAGGGAGATTGCATCTTCAGCCAATTTAAACAAACAGAAATTTAAACAAACAGAAAAAAATAAGAATAAATACCTCCCATTCTTAAATTCTTTACCTCTTTTTCCCACCAGCCAAGAAGGGAGTGGGTGAAGACATGGAACAGAAATAGGATGTCCCAGAAGTCCAAATTTATCTCAAGTTATCATTGGAGTCTGAAAGAATGTTCACATTCCAGAGCTTTCTTACAAACTATTTCACATGCATATGAGAGCCCCTCTTCTCCCTGAGGAGTCCACATCCCTGATGATAGACTGGCAGGAAAGAGAAGAAACCATGTACCTTGTCATTTTGTTTTGTTTTGTTTGACATTAATTTTAGAGCAACCCAGGAGAAAAATCCAAAATTCATACAAGTGGAAAAGGTTATTACTGCAAACTCCCTTTGGCATTTCCTACTACTGAATCAGAAATTGACTGAAATCGGAAATAGGGACAAACCAGCTGCCTTCAGCAACTAGGCTTAATATTGACTTTGGCAATGACTAAATACTTCCTGCTATACAAAGGTGAACTGAATTGAACTTAGCTAATTTTAAATGGATGTAAAAGGTTAGAACATGACTATCATTTTATAAGCAGTAGGCACTAGCCCGGTCCTATGTGCCCTTTTCTAGCAGACTTTGATTAGTGACTGATGAGTTTTCTGAAAGTCTACCTCAAAGAACTCACATCCAGGATAAGAGGAAACTTAAAGAGGAAGCAAATGCCTTGGCGATTGTGCTAGCCTGAACTGCTTGCTTTAAGTGAGGCAATTGCATTGCAGTACCATGGAGATTGGCTGGGACAGGTAAAAAATTTACTAACAGTTAAGATATTGTGTCATTGCTGCCCTCTTTTGTGAGGGTCCTAACAACTCAGAGACTGTGTCTGTCTGTGTGTCTGTGTCTCAAGTGCTCGCACAAGCACTTACATATTTGTGTGTTCCTGTGAGCTCACATGCATGTGTGTGTACAGAGGCCAGAGGTCATCAGCAGGTATCTTCCTCAGTCTCTTCCCCATCTTACCTTCTTGAGGCATACTCTCTCACTTAACCATTTGGCTACGCTGGCAATTATTCCAAGCCCCAGAGACCGTCCTGTCTCAGCATCTCCAGGCACATGTCACCACACCTCGTTTTTGTTGTTTGTTGTTTGTTTATTTGCTTGTTTTGTTTGTTTTGATTTTGATTTTTTGAGAAGGTTTCTCTGTAGCTTTGGAGCAAGTCCTGGAACTCACCCTGTAGACCAGTCTGGCCTCAAACTCACAGAGACTTGCCTCCTGAATGCTGGGATTAAAGGCGTGAGCCACCACCACCCGTCTTAACATGGGTTCTAGTCAAACTTGGGTCCCTATGTTTGCATGACAAGCACTTTACCAGCTGAGCTATCTACCGTCCCCAATTCAGAGACTCTTTTACTACATCATTAACTATTTTATATTGATTGGACCTTATCTTAGGGAGATACTTCAGCACCTGACAAAAAAATAAGAGTGCAAATGATAGTGTATGTGACTGTTACTCAGGATGTCATTTCATTCCACGAAACCGAATGACTTGTTTTGGTTAATGCTTGTTCTTAACTTTGCTTACTTCCAAAATTTTTATAGTAAATAATAGCATCATGCCAGTCAAATACTATCCACAGATGAAGAGACTTCATGAAGTGAAAATAGTAGACATCTTTTTCATCCAAGATGATAGTAACATCTCAGTTGGCACTAGTGCTTGCTGTGGTGATGTTGTGTCTGTGTTTTAACAAATAAAGCTTGCCTGAAGATCAGAGTGTGGAGCTGGCCACTAGTTAGTAACACCCGATTTTGTGTTACCCCCTTGGTACAGTTTGCGTGCCACTGTACCGTACGCGAGTCGGGCAAGGGCCTGGAGATTGAAAGAACACACAAAGAGACCAGGGTCATTCGAAAGGAGATCAGCCGAATGCCCTACAGCTAATCACCAGGCAGGGCATGGGGAGCACAGGAACAAACAATGTTTTAGCTGGGTGACCAGAAACTGTCCTCAAGATGCACCCCCGGAACAAGGGTAGACTCCGGCCCTACAAATATCTGACTCTGCTTTTTTATTAAGACAAATTAAAAATCTCACTATAATTTTCTTCTCAATTTCTTGTTTCCAAAGGCTATATTTGTGTGCTCCTTCATTTAATTTCTTAGAGTTAGAAGGTTAGAGGAGGCCTAATACTCTAAATCACCTACCTACCAAATTCAGAACTGGCTCAAGTATTATTTTTCATAGCCCATATGCTACATACTATTGAAGTTATGAATGTGAGAATTTAAGTGAAGCAGCTGTATTGCAGATGATCATATTACTATAGCTCTGGAGTGCACATATGGCATGGGCAGGACTCCCTTTCCCTTTCATAATTTATCACGCACAAATGAACACTTCTGAAATCAAGTTCTGATAAAAGTATTTATTTACTTGGTCTTTTCTCAAAATAATATTGTACTTTTAGCTAAATGTAAGTGATATTTGGATTCTTTCACTGACCTCCACATAATTAAAAATGTTTTCTTTTGTAAAATCTAGCTGTCTTTGTAAAGTGTTGAGCAAAAGGTCCTGAGGCAGACTACGTTTTGGCGATCTGGTACAGAATTTAGCACAATAACTTGAGCATCTCATATGAAGTCTGGTGTAATTACCTACACATTGTGGTTACTTAAGTTTATCGGGAATAATTGCATATATTTTGAGGTTCTTACATGGCTTAGTAAACTAAAAATAAAAAAATCAATACCAAAAAATACAATGAAAGGACAAAAAGGTAAAGTGTGAATATTACAAATAGGGAGAATATTATCTTTGGCTTTGTTTCTTAATTTGTCCCCAACTTCCTTTGCACATATATGCAAATATATTAGGGTAAAAACAAACAAGCATAAAAGAAAAATCCTTTCTTAAATAGTCTTCCTGTAAATTCTGCATGACAGCCCCCACCCACCCCGCCTCTCTCAGGCTCAGTTGACTGTATTGGCAATGTGCTCACCTCCTGCTCCAGCCAGGCTGCTGCTAGTTGAGGCAGGTCTGACTCAAGTCCCCCATGGCTTCCTTATCTGTTAGGCAAAAATAAACTCGGACTTTCCAGGTCTTTGGTGCTTGAACAGCCCAAATGAATTCTAGGAAGAAAAAAGAACAAGCAAGAGATCAGAAAAGAAAAATCCTCTTTTAGATCACAGACACTCACCTCTGCTTGTATAACCAACGTGCAGTCATGTCCAGGAGAGCAGTCTTTTATATTAAAGGTTAAAAAAAATGTTAAAAGAGAAAAATTAATAGGAGACGGGAGAGCAAGTCTTCCAGCTAGTGTGGCTGTGAGTTCTGGGTGAGTCACTCTTTTAGGAAATGAGAAGAATGTCAAGTATGTAAAGGTTGCTGACAGGCTGTGGACCATAGGACAGCTCCTTGGAAATTTCAGGTTTCCTTCCTGCTTCTCCAAGAAGCACACACATCAGATTTCATGAGGGCTAGGGAGGTGGAGTGGTCAGGAAGAGGCACTGTGTGAAAGGGTGCTGCCTCTAGCTACGAGGTTGGCCCAGATTCTTTGAACTATATGAATCAGAAGGTGGCTTTATCTGGGCCTGGGAGCACAGGCCCATAGTATCAGTTCGTTGAAGGCTGATATAGGAGGATGCCTGAACAGCTTGGCAAGACCTTGTCTCAAAAACAACAAAAATAAAAATTTTAGAAGGAGCAGAGATGTGGCTTAGTGACAAAACAGCTTGCCTAGTATGTGAGGTCTCTAAGTCTAAACCTCTGTATTACAAAACAACATACTCAATAAACTTACAGTCATTCACCGAACATCACCCTAGGGAAGAAACACTTGAGCGATTTTGTGAGAAAAAAAAATTATTGCTTTTGTTCTTACTATTATATATTAAAAAGTAGGAAGAATTCAGTGGAAAAATATTGTAATTACTTTGTCCTTTAATCTTTCACCAGAATGAGGTACAACAAAGCAAAAGCAAAAATAAAACAACAAAAAAATGTGGCCATAGATATGTCTCATCAGGTAAAAGCACAAGCCTATGATGTAAGTTTGATTTCTGGGGGGCATACAAATGGTGGAAGGAGAGAGCCAGCACCTGTGTGCTGTGGTGTGTGTTCTCATACACACTAATTACACATACACCCTAAAAATAATAGCAAAAAATAATAAATAGTAAAAAATAGAAATTTTGTTCACTAACCTCCAAAGATCCTTGAGGTTTCCCCAAGATTATAGTAAACAAGCTGGTTAGGTAAAGTGCAGCACGCCAGGGCAACAGGACAAGGAGAGCAGGCACGGCAGTGAGACGCGGAGGGAACCACTAGAATAGCCCGCTTGGTAACAGAACCGCAGCAAAGCAGGCACGCCAAGCCTTTCACAGTCGTCTGTGAGGGCCGCCACAGTGGAATACTGCAAGCTGGATGTCATCAGTAGTCTACTTCTCACCATCGCAGAGGCTGAGAGGCCAAGAACAATGTGTTAGTAAGCTGTTTTCTCCCGAGGCTTCCTTCCTGGCTTCCAGATGCCTGTCCTCGCCCCGGCTCCTTGCATGGCCTTTGCCCCCTGTGTGCACATTGTTCATGTCTTTGGACATCCAAACTTCTTTGTCTTATTAGGGTACAAGTCACAGTGGATTTAGGGCCCCTGTTGCAATCTCGTTTTATTAATAAATTAATCTCCCTTTTAAAGGCCCTGTCTTTAAATACAGTCTCATCCTGAAGCACTGAGTAAATCAAAGGCTTCAATATGTAAATTCTTGAGGGACCCAAGCAAACTGCAACATTCTCCATGCAATTTAATGAAGGCTGGCCAGTGTGAGTATTCTTTGACTTACCAATTTTTCTTCCAGTAATTTGTCCTAGAAAAAAAATACCTAGTACACATGCTAAAAGATGATTACTTAAGAATATAAATCTGTTATTAGTCAAATAGAATTCTAGGTCTAAATACACTGTTAAATCAAAATTTCAAGTTGCAGAACACTGTATATAATCCAAACTTGTGTTTTTTGTTTTTGTTTTGTTTTGCTTTTTGTTTTTTGAGACAGGGTTTCTCTGTATAACAGCCATGGTTGTCCTGGAACTCACTCTGTAGACCAGGCAGGCCTCAAATTCACAGAGATCCGTCTGTCTCTGTCTCCCAAGTGCTGGAATTAAAGGTGTGAGCCACCATCACCCAGCTAAACTTGTGTTCTAAAATTAAACACTTGTAGATACCTAGCAAGATGTCTAAAGAATATATGTCAACCTGTCAAGAGTGACTACCTCCAAGGTATGGACTTGGGAATGGGGCCTTCTACCTTTTATTTTCCACTTACATAATTGAGTTCCTGCAATAAGTATGTTTGCTTTGAATTAAAAGTAAAGCTGATAATTCTTAAATTATCCTATGCACTTAGGTAGAGAGTTTTATTTTAAAGTCTCTGAAGTTCGACAATACGTTTCCAAAGCCCCACTTCTTGAGCATCAAATGCCTATCCAACAACATGATTTCTGAGCACTTCACATATAGTACATCCTCGTACAATTCTTGGAAGAACTTCTCAAGGCAAGTATTAATATTTCTGTTGTATTGTGGTAGAAAACATAGCTTAGAAAAGTCATGTGATTTTTCAAAATTTGCAGAAAATAAATCACAAAGTCAACTCTTACTGCTGGCGTGTAAAATTACTTCTGTTTTATACACAAGAAACAGAAAATGATCCTATAATTTGACATTAACTCTCGAGTATCATCATCATCACCCAGTAATACCACTGGCTACTACTATATTTCCTCAGCAAGCAAGTCACCACCTCTAAATCTAAATTATTTACATATATGTGGTAGTCAGTAGTCATAGGTATTTGCTAGAGCAATGAAAAGCTCAAAAGTGATTGTTAAGTAGAAAAAATTTCTGCTGTCTTTGTTAGGTTTCAAAGCTGGGACAAAAGGGGAGTGCCTATTTAACATCTCAAAGCAGGCTCTCCTGCACCCTCAGGCTCTACCTGTTAAGGTGGGGCTCTCCTGGCTGGCATACCTTGCCCCTACCCTAAACTTCATGCCAGGGGCCTGGACTGCCCTTCCCTGTATAATCCAACCATTTTGATTATTTGGTCCTTTTGTCTACTCTCTTTTGAGCCTCCTGGTAGCCGAACCTGGATCCCCTCTCTTCCTCTCCTTTGCCCTCTCCTCACATGGCTCATGTCCACTCTGGACTCTCCTCGATGTCCCTGCCTCTGACTATTCTCTCCCACACATCTATAATAAATTTTCTCCTCTACCATACCTAGGACTAGTCATGTTCTTTTCCTTTTCCTTTTTTTTATTATTATTATTTGGTGCCAATACCTAGGAGCATTCATATCCTTTTATTTTTATTTTTACTTTTTTTCATTCATCTGGTGCCGAAACCCAAGGCCAGTCATTTTCTTTTTTTCTTTTTTTCTTTTTTTCAATATTAGTCTTGAGTTCCTGCCGAACTAAAATAAGGGGTGGGTACCAGGAGAGACACTGTTGTTTACCATTTACTGCAGGCAAGACAGCGCTGGCCTTCAGGATACTAATATAGCCGAGTTTGGGCCTATAACCTCAGTTATCAAAAAGAAAGGGGCTTTGATAAATGGCCACCAATGACTGTCTTTGTGAAAAGTAGACACACACTTATTGTTCCCATTAGAAAATGAGGACTTTGTACAGACAGGCTTGTACAGTGGTAGGAAAAGTGCTTCAAGAGAATTTCTGAAGCAGCAGAACCCTTAATCCCTCTATCTTCTGAGATCTTATCCTGTCTCTCCAGACAGCACTTAGCACCCAGCTTATCCGAAAGTGTGAGCTCGGGAATCCAGCATACCTTTCAAGCCCTTCTTCTCCCCCATTCTCCTCACAGTGCCTGCACTCATTCAAGCTCCCAATCTTTATTCAGAATCAGTAGTTCCCAATGCACAGCCCTCTTGAATCTGTCAGCAGACACGATAGCCTGTGAATGGAGCTGAAGATCATTAGGCAGCCCTTCCCCCACTTGGGTACTGGGCAAAAACAGAATCAGATAACCTATAACCATGGCGAGCATAATGACAAAGGCCCCAGCATTGACTGAGACATAGTCTGGAAATAATGAGAACCTTGGCAGTTAGGAGTTAATGGGAATTTATTTTGCCCCCTTGTGAGTGTGGTATGAACATTCCCAGATGCCTGGTGTCCCCTGTAAGAGGAGCCCTGGGTGATAGGAAGGGGAATGACTGAATATTGGGAAGGGAGGTTTAACTAGCGGGGAGGGAAGGGAGGATAGCGTAGAGGAGCAGGAGGGATAACTAGCACTTAGGAGGTTTGAAGAAGCTCTTTTATAAGCTTCCTAAACACGAGAACTTGATGCTAAGACTCTATGGATGAAAATATCATGCATTTTCACCACAGGACATCAGTACCAGCGTCAAGTTGGTACTGATCTAGAAGTTTTCCCCATTCTAGCTAGTGTTCATCATACTGGACAGGGCCGTGCAGGCTGATGAGGGGTAAAGCCATAAATGTCTTATCTAACTATGAACCTTGTCAGCTACAGTAACAAACAGCCTGGCAAGATATAACATGGGCTTAAAAAAAATAACATGGGTGAAGTAGTGGCATTTATTAAGGTCTGCTCCACAGGAGGAAATATATACCTAATGCTGGAACTCTGGCCAAGAACCTGTGTTAATGAAGCTTATTTACCACAGGACAGAATTTACTATCGTTATCTCGCTAAATGGACATGACATCAAACTGCCTCTAATCAATGTCTCTGTACTCACAGATCAGGGCTGCTCTCAGACCCCAGAGATTTTTGTGCAGTAGACAGTGGTTAATGCAGAAACTCAAAACCTGGCCAACTTGTAGAAAATGAATGTCTATGAAGTGCTCAGCTGCAAGGAGAACATCTATATCCTAATCCGTTCCCTGGGACTCAGGGTCCATTGAGGAAGAGGTGGGCAGGAAGAGTGTGAGAGCCAGAGGTTGAGGACTGGAGCTGATCAGTGTCTCCTGGATGCGGCAGGACTGCTGTACTCAAAACCTCACAGCAGCCGGCGTTGGCTGAGGAAGATTGCACAAGGTCAAGACAGTCCCCATCCCAGCAACAAGAGGGAAGGGGTTCATGATAAACCCCCACCTCTAGCTGGAGAGCTATTGACAGTTGATGATTTTTGAAGAGTCTGTTTTCTTTAAAGGTGGGACTGTTGGTCAAGCTGTCTCCAGTGGATGCCTCATGTGCATGAGTGCACAGCAGAACAAATTAGTCTTGAATGGTAAAAGGAGAGAGAGGAAAAGAACACAAAATGAGAGGGGTAGAGAAGTTGGGGTGAATATGGTCAAAATACATTGTATACTTGTATGATATCCTCAAAGATTTAATAAAAATATAGTTTGAAAAAGAAGAACACCTCATACTTGAATGTTTTCCTGTGGGAGTATCTAACTGGCTTGTAAAGGCAACATGAAGTAGGGATGAGAGAAGAAGGTCTTTGTGGCTAAAAGGAGTTAAGTCACTTCTTGGTCATCTTAAAATATCAGCTTCGGTCTCATAGAATTGTCATGAAGATGGGATGAGATTACATGAGTGAAGAGCTTTGCACTATATCTGACACACTAAAAATGACAAAATGCATAACTCATCTTTATACAGTCTCTAATTAGTACTTCAGCAGGTCCAAAACCCCAGTCCTCAGACCATTGGGCTCCAAGTTCTGAATCTTGCCCAGGTCCTGCTGAATTTTCTCCAGGCCTTGGTCCTCTTTGTGTATATGCCTTCTAGCACCAGGATGGATTTCAGACACATATCCTGCAAACTATACTCCAACTGGAATATGTTTTCAGCTTTGGATGGACTGGGATTCACTGGGCCCCTGAGACTTGATGACATAGAACAGTAGTTTCCAAGGCTTCCTGGGACCTCTCTCTGTTCAGTTTGGGAATTCGAATTTTTATAAGTTTTTATAAATTTTATAAATTTCACTACCCCTCACTTAGAAGCTCCGTATATGCTTCACTCATTCTTGATTCCTTGCAGAAATTCCAATCATGCTATGTGACCAAGGCCTTGAAGATGGTAGGTTTTTAATCAAATTTTACTGAGTGATTCAAGGCAGTCTGTTGAGTGCTGTTCACTACCTTGCATTTTGTGTGTCACTGAAAATAAAATAATATTAAACAATGATGTATAGTAGGTTCTTAAGGTGGGTTGGTGAATAATTAAAATCTGTGTCACTCGGTCTGAATCCTGGTAGGGCACCTATTAGGGAGAATACCTGTGAATGCTTAAGTTCCATAGTAACAACAAAAGAATAGCTTATGCAAGAGTTAGGTATGAGGGGACAGTAGTAATGATACTACACCATCCAAGTTTTAGTGTCCATGTCATCTGATTTGTCCTAGAGAAGAAGGAAGTGGGGTAAGCAACTCTTCAGACATTGCAGTGCATGTCGACAGGGAGGAGCAAAGCAAAGAAGGAGCCCCACGTCTTCTAGCTACATTAGCACAATGAATAGATGTGAAGCCAGGTGCATCATACAAACCTAGCACGGAAGCTGGATATAGGAGGATTGCTGTGAGCTTGAGGGCAGTGTGAGCTACAGTTAGGAAAAAAGAGATTTCTCTTACTCATTTCTTTTTATTAAAGGAAAATTCAAGCATATCTAAAAGATACAAGAAAAGTACAATAAACTTTCTTATCTGCCACGCAACTTTTATAATTAACATATTTGTCTATATTCGACTTAAGTAATGCAAAAATAGGACTTCCCCATCATTCTTTAAACAGTGTTTGAAAACTGTGTAAAGAGAGGCTGTTGTGTTTGGTCAAAGATAGTGTGTACTCCCAGAGCTGTTTACATGTATTTTCAACCCCAGGCTAACAATTCCTCTTTCAGTTGGCTGATTACAGCATCCCCAACTCTGCACAGTGTCCTGATGAGTGTGTATAATAGAGTCACTGTACTTGTCTCTAAAAAAACAACTTCTTTATTTTTCAAACTTTAGAAAATTGTGGCTCTGTCCCATGCTGGGTACAAAAAGCCAGTGAGCCCAGCTTGTTGTGGTTTGTGTGTTCAGCGACTCCAGATGTGCCATCTCCAAACGAGTCTTAGGACAACACAGAGGTGTGTTGGTGAGAAAAGTTGCCTTTCTGGGCTCATTGATATGGAATGCGAAAGCTTATACTTTAAGGAAAAACATTAAGGAAATTGACTGCTTCATGATGGGCACAGGCAATTTCTCAAGAATCACTATTGTTTAACTTGATTTAACTATTTGTTTCTTTGTAGGGTGATAGTTCATAATTACTAGGTTCAGCCTTCCTATTTTATTGTTTTCCATTCTTCAAAGTAACCGCTTTGTACTTTTGACTTTCAATACAAGGCCACTCATCACTTGAGACATCAGGAACTAATATCTGGAGGTTAATTAAGGCATCTTGTACAAAAGACCCTTTCATAAAGCATGCTTTTTAAGTATAGTTTCACATTTGACATGTTATAACACTCAACATATATTATTTATTGAATGAAAAAGACTGAGTGTCTTTCTAAATATTTTTCTATGTCCTTTTTAAATGCCACATAAATATAGCTTTTGTTTTATTGGGAAAAAATCTAAAATCACAGTGTTCTTTGAGATGCAGAATCTCTCCTGATCATCTTAACTCTGATCGCCTTCTCTTCCACATCGTTCTGCTTCCAATCCTCTCTAGCAAGCCAATAATAGATATCCAATATTCACTATTATCTGTAACTTCTCCATACTGCAGATTCTTAGACTACTTATCTCCCTTTTGCTATTTGTTGTCTCACTCCTGGCTTATACCTTTGTACTTCCTCCATCCAGCAAGCTTCCACAAGTCCCCTCCCCCCCCAAATAAAAGAACATATCAGGCAAAATTTATGCCACTGTGCTTTTAACTGCACCTTGATGTTATCTTACTATCTTTTAAATAAAGATTTTAGTTTTAGTTTTTAGTTATATGTACATATGTATGTCTTTGTGCATGTGAGTGCAGTGGCTTTGGAAGCTAGAAGAGGGCGTTGGATCACCTGGAGCTAGAGTTATAGATAGTTGTATTTGTACTGCTATGTTGGAACTGGATCCTCTGCAAGAACCGCAAGCATGTTTCACCACTGAGCCATCTCTCCAGTCCCATTGACCCATGATTCTTATTTCAAGTCAATCTCTGCTTCAGCCAATATCTCTCACAGCTTAAAGCATCCATCTGCTGTGCTGTACACAATAAGAGACCACTGATGCAAGCCTAAACTACTATACTCAGCAAAGCTTTCAATCACCATCGATTGAGAAAACAAGATATTCCATGAAAAAGCCAGATTTAAACAACACCTATTCCACAAATCCAGCCCTACAGAAAGTACAAGAAGGAAAACTCCAACCCAAGGAAGCTAACTGCACTCACAAAAACACAGACAACAGATAACCTCCCACAAGCAAACCCCAAAGAAGGGAAACACACAAACACAACCACTGAAAAATAACAGGAATTAACAATCACTAGTCATTAATATTTCTTAATATCAATGGACCCAATTCAGTTATAAAAAGACACAGGCTAAGAGAATGGATACAAAATCAGGATGAGTACAAAAAAGAGAATGGATACAAAATCTGCTGTATACAAGAAACATACCTCAACCTCAAAGACAGACATTACCTCAGAGTAATGGGTTGGGGAAAGATTTCCAATCAAATGGACCTAAGAAACAAGCAGGTGTGGCCATACTAATTTCTAACAAACTTGACTTCAAACTTAAATCAATCAAAAGAGACGGAGAAGGATACTTCATACTCATCACAGGAAAATCCATCAAGATGAAGTCTCAATCCTAAACATCTATGCCCCAAATACAAGAGCATCCACATATGTATTAAAAACATTACTAAAGCTTAAATCGCACATCAAACCCACACACTAATAGTAGGAGACTTCAACACCCCACTCTCCCCAATGGACAGACAGGGCAACCAGACAGAAACTTAACAGAGAAATAAGAGAACTAACAGATGCCATAACCCAAATGGACTTAACAGACATCTACAGAACATTTCACCCAAACACAAAAGAATATACCTTCTTCTCAGCACCTCATGGAACCTTCTCTAAAACTGACCACATACTCAGTAACAAAGCAAACATTAACAGATACAAAAAAAAAAAAAAATTGGATGAACATAGCAGACAATGAGGACTACTGAGACATCAAGAACAATGGCAATGGGTTTTTGATCCTATTGCATGTATTGGATTTGTGGGAGCCTAGGCTGATTGGATGCTCACCTTACGAGACCTGGACGGAGGAGGGTGTTCCTTGGACTTCCCACGGGATGGAGAGCCCTGATTGCTCTGGGGGCGGACGAGGGGGGGGGACTTGATGGGGGGAGGGAGAGGGAAAGGGGAGGGAGAGGTGGGGAAGAGACAGAAATATTTAATAAATAAATAAATAAATAAATATAATAAAAAAAGATTAAAAGTAAAAAAAATTGGAATAACCTCCTATATCTTATCGGATTACCATGATTTAAAGTTAGACTTCAACAACAACACTAATTGCAGAAAGCCAACAAACTCATGGAAATTGAACAGTGCTCAATTGAACCACTCCTGAGTCAAGAAAGAAATAAAGAAAAGAATTAAAGACTTTCTAGAATTCAACGAAAATAAAGGCACAAAGTACCCAAACCTATGGGACCCTATGAAAGCAGCACTAAGAGGAAAGTTAATAGCACTAATTGCCTACATAAAGAAAGTGGAGAAAGCTCACATTAGTGACTTAACAGCACACCTGAAAGCTCTAGAACAAAAAAGAAGCAGACTCACCCAAGAGGAGTAGATGACATTAAATAATCAAATTGAGGGTTGATATCAATAAAATAGAAACAAAGCAATACAAAGAATCAGTGAAACAAAGAGCTGGTTCTTTGAGAAAATCAAAAGACAGACAAACCCTTATCCAAACTAATCAAAAGGCAGAGAGAGAACATCCAAATTAACAAAATCAGAAATGAAAAGGGGAACATAATGACAGATACCATGGAAATCCAGAGAATCATTAGATCATACTACAAAATTGGAAAATGTCAAAGAAATGGACAATTTTCTAGATAGGTACCACATACCAAAATTAGATCAAGACCAGGTGAACAATTTAAATAGGCCTATAACCTGCAAGAAAATAGAAGCAGTCATCAAAAGCCTCCCAACTAAAAAAAAGCCCAGGATTGGATGGTTTCAGTGCAGAATTCTACCAGAACTTCAAAGAAGAGCTAACACCTGTACTCCTCAAATTGTTCCACATAATAGAAACAGAAGGAACATTGCCAAACACTCCTCCATTGCTGGTGATAGTGCAAACTTGTACAACCACTCTGGAAATCAGTATGGTGGTTTCTCAGAAAATTGGAAATCAATCTACCTCAAGACCCAACAATACCACTCTTGGGCATATACCCAAAGGATGTTCACTCATACTACAAGGATGTTTGTTCAACTATGTTCATAGCAGCATTATTTGTAATAGTCAGAACCTGGAAACAATCTAGATGCCCTTCAACCAAAGAACAGATAAAGAAAATATGGTACATTTACACAATGGAGTGCTACTCAGTGGTAAGAAACAATGACATCTTGAAATTTGCATGCAAATGGATGGAACTAAAAGAAACCATCTTGAGTAAGGCAATCTAGACCCAGAAAGATGAGTATGATATGTACTCACTCATAAGTGGGTACTAGGTGTAAAGCAAAGGAGAAGGAGCCTATAGTCCATGGCCCCAGAGAAGCTAAGTAACAAGGAGAAACCTAAGAGAAACATATATAGGTCCCCCTGGGAAGGGGAAAGTAGACAAGATCTCCTGAGAAAATTGGGAGTATAGGGGTGGGGGAAAAGGAAGGGTGGAAGGGGAGGAAGATGGAAGAAGGGGAGTGGGGAGGAGAACTTGAAGAAATGGGATAGTTGAGATGGGGAAAGGTCAGAGACAGAGGGCAAGGAAAGAGATATCTTGATTGAAGGAGCCATTATGGGGCTATCAAGAAACCTGGCATTAGAGAAATTCCCAGGAAACCGCAAAGATGACCCCAGCTAAGACCCTAACAGCAGTGGAGAAAGTGCCCGAACTTGCCTTGCCCTGTAGTCAGATTGATGACCAGCAACTGATGGAAGCAGATGCAGAGATCCACATCAGAGCATTGGACTGAGCTCCCAAAGTCCAGTCAAAGAGTAGTCGGAGTGAGAATATGAGCAAAGTGGTCAAGACTATGATGGGGACACCCGCTGAAACAGCTTACCTGAGCTAAAGCGAGCTCACCAACTCCGACCTGGCAGGGAAGGAACTAACAGAGGACTAAGCTAGACCCTCTGAATGTGGTTAAGAGTTGTATGGCTGGGGCAGACTGCAGGGGTCACTGGCAATGAGACCAGGATTTATCCCTGCTGCTTGTTCTGTCTTTTTGGAACCCATTCTCTTTGGAGGGATACCTCCACTATACCTAGATATNTAGTTCTGAAAGTAATAAAAATAATTTTATGGCTGGGGATCATCACAACATGAGGAACTGTATTAAAGGGTCGCAGCATTAGGAAGGTTGAGAACCGCTGCCTTAGAGTCTGGTGCACGCTAAGCGAATTCCACCAACTGGACGTCCCACAAGACACTGCGTGGTGGTTTGCTAGGTAGGAAAAGGAAATGAGTCCTCTTGTTTGGAATTAAAAGAATTTCCCTGAAACAAGAACAAGTACGCGTATCTTTGCATTTTATGCAAATAAGTGTAAGATAAAATTCTCACAAGGAAATGACTAAATCTCTGTCTGCGAGGATTATTTTCTCACCTTTGGCACGAAACAAATCAGCCAAAGCCTCCGTAGCTTGAAATAACCACCGTCTCTTTCTCTTGACATTGTTGGGCAGAACTCAACTGCTTGGCTAGGTGGTTGTTCTTGCCTGGGGAAGTCCAAAGAGGCTGCCTGGGGCAGCCTCATTCACAGGCCCAGGGGGAACCTCAATTCAGACAGCTGGGCTGGAAGGCTTGTGATGGTCTCTGGCTCTGCCCTCCACCAACAGCTGAGCTCAGGCTTGTGCTCGTGGTGGCCTCAGGTTCCAGGAGCAGCAAGGACAAACCCCAACGTTCAGAAGAAGCTGTTTGCCTCTAGCGCTCGCCCCCCCCCCCAGGGTTTCTCCGTAGCTTTTGGTTCCTGTCCTGGAACTAGCTCTTGTAGACCAGGCTGGCCTCGAACTCACAGAGATCCGCCTGCCTCTGCCTCCCTAGTGCTGGGATTAAAGGCGTGTGCCACCACCGCCCGGCTGATCTTTTTCTTTCTTTCCCTTTCACAGACTTCTCCACATGGCCCTATCAGTTACTTGCATTCTGTGTATTTTCTGAGCCTTCCTCCCTTGACATCCTTCCTTTGACATCTGCCACCCTTTGCTCTCTTACCTGAAGGAGAAAATCTCCTGTATGATAATTCTGTTCATGGTATATTTGTCTCCTTTACCTACAGTTTTAATCCACTTTGATATCTTCTTCCACTTGATCCTCAGCATCACTAGTCTTTTGAAATTCTCAGAGCTAGAACCTTCTAAGCTCATCTGCTCAACTTAAAACAATGACCACACTTTCCTTATGAAAAACTCTTATCTTTCACTGGTGTCCATGTTAACATTCTTCCGGTTCTCCTGTGCTGTTGACTGCTTCCATCCAGCTTCCTTTCAAGGTTCCTTTTCTGCCTACGAACCAAACCAAACCAAAAAAAAAAAAAAAAAAAACCAGACAAGAAACAACCCCTCTAAATAGCAGCACCCACACTCTCTAAATGTAATATATCTGAAGATTCATTCTTCTTTTAACTCCCAATAGCCTCCTCATTATCTCATCTATCTCCTGGCTGATCTGTCTACCTCTGTTCCTATGTTCCTGTAAGGGTGACTCCCAGCTTGGTGGCTCTCATCTGTCTCCCCCTAATCATGCCCTTATTTCTTACCAAATGCTGATCATCTCATGCTCATGGAGTGCAGATGCTTTGAACTCTAATCTAAACTGAATGCGCCATCTCTTCAGTCCTGTGTTGTTTTTTTATCTTTGCTAATGAATTCAACACTGTATTCTTTCAGCATTAACACTCAAACCAATCTTCCCTGTTCTCTACCCTTCCTCAGAAGCCTCTTAACTCCTTTTTCAGCATTCTGTTTCATTTTTGTCAATTTCACGCATATATGCAATGCATATCCTTTTTAAATCCCTTTTCCACTTATGTGAACCTCCTTTTTCTTCTCCACTTGTTCCCCTATTACTTTAACGTACTTGGGTTTGCTCAGGTAGCCACAGATACTGTGTGTTCAACTTCATCTCTCTAATCTTACTTCCCATTCCAATCTTGGTCTGTGACAAGTCTCTAAACATACCCTATACTCAATCATGTTTTCTTTAACTATTGCTTTTATCTTGTGGCTTCCTCTCAAATTGGTTTTTGCAGAGCTCAAGGAAGCCCTCAAACATTCATAGGACTAGGGACTTTTGAAGCCAGTTTCAAATTATTCTCCACCAAAAAGCTTTCTCCTTATCATCAGCGTCAGAAAAAGAGACACCCCACATTATTAAATTGAGTTAATATCTAGAACACAGAAAATACTTAAATCTGTCTTTACACAAAAATGACTGTTTATCTTTTCCACTACAGCAAAGACTTGGAAGCGAGGAGCAGGGTCGAATTCATTTTGGTGTATAACTTGATGACCGTAAGGCATGTCCACAGTGGGCACTTACTTGCTTACTAAACTGTTGAAGGCCCTGTTAAAGGTGGCCTTTTTTTTTAACTCAAAGAACTAAGGATAAAATTTCACTTTCTTCGGGTCGTAATTTTTTAAATTTGTTTTTAGCAGTAATTTGATATTTATTACGAATTCATTTTTCATTCATCACAGACTTTCTATAGTAAGAATTATTCAGTGGATAAAAATTCATAGTACTCATCATAGCAAAACAAATCATGAAATGATTTAGCAAGTAAAATAATGTTGAAAGGAAGACAGCACAGGCAAGAAGATGTGTGTAGTTATCAGGGAGACTCTCTGACTCTAACTGTAAGAGATAATGACTGCAGAGTACTTACTCATAATTTGGTGCAGAGTAAATGCATGGTGAATATTACTCAGCATTATTATGCAGGAATGCCAAAGGAACAGTAATTCCCTTTTCCCTACGTAGTTTGCATGATCGTTGATAGTAACTCTGAACTAGATCCAGTTTGGAGTCAGTCAGGTATGCCATTTTATGGTAATTTCCAGAACAAGCAGCAGAGAGTCGAGCATGCAAGCATCTTGCTTGATGTGATTAATCACGAGCTGTTGATGAGGATTTGGCAACTCTCTCTCCCACTTGATATTCAGTGAAATAAATATGACCATAATTGTCACATTCCTAACAAAGACATCTGCTAAGCTGGGCAACCCAAGCAAACTGTTTCCTACAGACAGCTTGCCTCAGATGTGCATGCTGCCATCAAGGAAAGAGAATTTCTGTATTTATCACATTATTTAATATGTTGTGTTGGCATGTTTCTTTTGTGGACTGAAGACTTCCCATAATTCCAAGCTGTATTCATAACTCTGAATTTGCTTAAAGTATTGCTAAAAATTTTAATTTCTTGGTCTATTAATGTAAATTCATTTTGTTTATGATGTTTAGAATCCAGGTCAGAATGGCATCAACTGGTGATTAGATCTCATTTCCTATTCTTCCTATCTCCAACTCTCCTTTTAGAGATTTCCCTCGCAACTCATACACTATGTAAAATCACACAAAATATTAAAGGCAGTATTTATTTGTTTGTTTGTTTTTATTTATGTATTTATTTATTTTGGTTTTTTGAGACAGGGTTTATCTGTGTAACAGCTCTAGCTGAACTCACTTTGTAGACCAGGCTGGCCTCAAGCTCACTGAGATCTGCCTGCTCCTCCCTCTCAAATGGAATTAAAGGTATATGCACCACACTCGGGATTTTTATTATTTTTTAATTATATGTGTTTGTGTGCATGAATGTTTGTGTATGTAGAGGCCAGAGTCATGAATACATTGAAGCTGGAATTAATTATTAATGTCTTTGAGCTGTCTGATGTGGTTGCCAGTAATTGAACTCAAATCTAATGGAAGAGCAGTATGTGTTCTTAACTGCTAAGCTATCTCTCTACCCCTATTTTAAATATGTGTCTACATATCAAACTTTTAATGGAAATCTCTGCTCACAGCTATAATCCCAGCATTTGGAAGGTCTCCGGAGGCAGAAGGATCAGGAGTTCAAGGACAGAGTCTGTTACAAATGTAGTTTGTGGTCAGCCTTGGCTTCATGAAACCCTGCTTTTGCTGTTGTTGCTTGTTTATTTTTTAGCTTTTCTGCTCTAATTCTAATAGAGCAGGGTAATATTCTAAAACTTACATTAGTGAAAACTTTATTGTCTGTTCCTTCATTTGGTGCTGGATTATAAAGAAATAACTGAAGTTATGTCAACCTTAAGGCAAAGTGAGAATGGTCCCTAACCCTGAAATGTGAAATTCAGGCCTTGCTCTTTCCATAGAGTAGAAGTCTGTGTTGTTAGTGGCTTTTGCCCACACAAAAGCCACTATTGTTACCATATCAGGCCACATTCAGGGAAACCAGAACGGAGAATTCCCAGTTCATATGGTCCAATGATGAGTAGGACACAGGATCCCCAGGCTAAGAGACAGAGGAGTGTGTGTATGTATTATGCTCACGTATCTGTGTGTTTATGTGCAAGTGCCCATAGAGACCACAAATGTCTAATTCCCCTGGAGGTGGAGAGCCAGACAATCCTGAATCAGTATACATGGGTTCTGGAAACCAAATACAGTCATTTGCAAGAGCAGTGCATACTCTGAAAACTGCTGATCCATTGATCCTTTGTTCCTGACCTGTAGCTTTGTTTTCATGAGTAACTTCTGACTTGTCATTCTGTGCCTCTTCCATATCTATCACTGAAGTGTTCAATGAAGGAATACTGCCCTAAGGCACAGGACAGGTTGGCTTTCTTATCTTTTATCAAAACAACATATTTATCATACTTCTCTTTATTTAAAACAATGTTTTATCGATCTGCCAAATTTTGGTATAACTCCTACCCATTTCTCTTTCCCAGGAATGGGGATGCAACCCAAGGTCTTGTGCTTGGTAGGTCAGTACTCAGACTATGAGCAACATCCTCATCTATGACTGCTTTTTATTTGTTTGCTTTTTTTTTTAACTAAACCTTGAGGAACTTTTCTCACATAACTAGAATTATGACAGCAGGGCAATGCTTCACGTGGACTATTTTGAACAATGCAGACAGTGAAAGATAAATTCCCAAGAGCAGCACCAGTTGCTTAAAGAGGAAATTGTTTGCAACTTACACTGTTGTCAAGTTGTGTTCCATAAAGAGTGTGTTGATTTATGCCTTTGGAGAGAACCTGTTTCTCTAGAGCCAGGAAAACAGCGTATTGTAAAAATCTCCAGGCTTTGCTTGTTTATTCAAGTAGTAGATATGTGAATTTCATAAAATGAGTCAGGATGAATATGTTATATTTATTACTGTATATGATGAGTAGTTTCTTTATATTTTAAACAATTTTGTGTATGTGAAGATTCTTGTTTTGCATGTATTAATTTGTCAGCATTTCAGCCCAGTGTCTTAGATATATTTGCCATAAACTTCCATGTTAAGGCTTACAATCATACTGAATCCTATTTTCAAATGCAATATGTGTTACTGTAGTGGGGTAATCTTTTTATACACTGAGAAGATGTGTCTCTGCCAAAGCACCTTCTGATTGGTTTAATAAAGAGTTTAATGACCAATAGCTAGGCAGTAGAGGATAGGCAGGACTTCCCGGTAGAGAGAAAGAAACTCAGAGGAAAAATCTCAGAAGCAGGGGATTTGCCAGGCAGACCTGTAGGAAGTGGATTATACTGTACTGTGAGGAGGTACCAAACCATGTGACAGAATGTAGAGTCATATAAATGGGTTCATTTCAATTTTAATTTAGTTGGGAACAAGTCTAAGCTAAGGACAAGCTTTCATAATTAGTACGAAGTCTCCATGTCATTATTTGGGAGCTGGCTGTTTTAAGAAAGTCCAACTGCTACACGTTACCAGGTTGATTTTCATCTAGTGTCGTGGCATTTAAATTGTATTTTAATAAATAAAGCTTTCCTGAAGATCTGAGATCAGCCTTACAGGCCAGGTAATGCTAACACACACCTTTAATCCCAGTAGCCATACTAGTTGCCTTAGAAATGGGTAGTGCATGCCTTTAATCACAGTGGTGCATGCCTTTAAACTCAGCCCTAAAGAGGACTATAAAACGGGAGGGAACGGCACTCAAAGACAGTCTCATTCTGTGATTCCTGGAGGCTGTTTTGCTTTTCAGATCTTCAGGTTGAAACCCAATTTCTGACTCTAAGTTTTTGATTAATCGTGCTTCAATCTAGGCAAAATCTACTCCCAAAAGTTATTGCCCAAGCAGGGTTACATTTTCTGCTTTCAGTAGGAATTATGTTCTGTGGTTTGCATCCTCCGCCACCCTGTACTTGTCTCACTCACTGGCAGATAGAAGCGGCACCACTGTATCAGCCTTTCAGTGGAGAGCAGAGGTCAGCACCCAGGAACGGAAAAATAACCTAAACAGTGAGTCACAAACATGCTGCAGCCATATCTGCAGTGGAGTCACCACTGAAGTGTTATCACGTCATCCACCGAAGGGAGAACAATCCATTATAACTTCCCAAAGAAGGAAATGAATTTGAAAAATGAATCTGAAATACTTAGAAGAATCACTGTCTATTTCTTTCATCTCCATTGAGCAAATTCATTTGTCTTTAGGAAGACCTTATCAATGATCTCAAAAAATAAACTTTTAAATGTAGTCAATAACCAAGTCATGGCTTCAAGGATGGAAGAAAAAGAAAAATGCTTCTTTTTCCAATTTCCTTGATTTAATAGCCTAGTAATTTATTTTGAGCTTCTCACTATATAACACAATAGTATGCACTCCGAGGGCATAAAAACACTAAAATACACTGCTGGTTTTCTAGATGTAGTTATACTTAAGTGAAGGAAACCCACAAACTTTTTTGGGAGGGATGTTGAGACAGGGTTACTCTGTGTAGCTTTGACTGCTCTGGAACTCACTCTGCTGACTAGGCTGACCTCAAACTCACAGAGATCTGCCTGCCTCTGCCTCCTGAGTGCTGGCATTGAAGTTGTTCGCTACCACTGCCCAGAACAAATTTATGTTTAGGTGATATTAAAAATATACATACCAAGGAAAGTCTTGGAGACAACAGATGATTTCACAGGGGTCAGGAGGAACACAGAAGTAAGTGAGGGGGGATATTAGAATATCGGAAATTATAGGTAAGATGATGTTTAAGGAAAAGTGAAGAATATTGTGGAAGACTAGTGTCTGTCCAATGTTACACAATCCTGACTCATTTGATCTCTTTAGATTAGGCCATCTTTTCCAAGGAGTGCGACCTTCCCTTACTTATCAACTTTCCATCTGTGACAAAATACCTGAGGAAAGTCAGCTGAAAGGCTTGTCTGGGAAGTTTCAGCCCATCATGGTAAATGCATTGCTCCTGGGCCTGTGGCAAAAGAGTGCACGTGGTGGGAGCACAGACAGAGCTTGCTGCTTACCTTTTGATTGCCAGGAAGTAAAAGTGGGAGCAAGAAAGGGCTAGGATTCCAATATCCCCACCCAAGGCATGCCTCCAATAACATAGCTTCCTTTCCTAGGTGTGTCTGCTATTTACCTGTTACGGTGATAAAGCGTCCTGGCTAAGGCAAGTCAGATTGTAGAATGAAGAGTTGATTTGGGTTGCCATTTCCAGAGGGGTAGAGTCTATCAGGACAGGGAAAGCTGGTATCAGGCACGCAGGACAGACAGAGCAGGAAACTGAGAGCTCAAATCGTCCACCACAAGTACAAAGCAGAGAGAGGGAACTGGAAGAAGGCCGGGGCCTTAAGCCTCCAAGTTCCTCCCCACTGACATGCTTCTTTCAGCAAGGCTACCCCTCAGCCTTCCCAAGCAGTGCCACTAACTGTGGACTGTGTGGACCACCAAAGTAGACTCCCAATAGTGTCACAAGCTGGGCCTTAGTCCTTCACACGTGGGCCTTTGAGGGGATGCTTATCCGAACCATGCTACCACGGGACGCTAGCTCTCATTTGATTGGTCTATGCCTTCTCCTCCAGGTTCCTTTCTTCCTTTCTCTCAGTCACCGTGTTCCAACTTTGCTAGCTTTTCTTCAGCTTTGGGATCTGTGCATTTGTGCCTGCTTCTTAAGAGTCCTACAAGGGAGAGAAAAAAGAGAGAGGGAGATGGGGAGGGAGGGGTAATCATTTGGTTTCTTCTAGGTATTCAGGTCTCTTCTCATACAAAGCTTTCCTTGAGCATCCTTTTAAACAGCCTACCTCTCTGTCTTCCTCAACACCTCGCCCTTGAAGACTTGAAGAGCTCCTTTTCTTTACTTGCTTCTTGACTGTCAACTCCTGCTCGAATGCCGTCACCCCATTTACCTTTCCCGTTGCCTGATCTCTGGCAAGTACAAGAGAACCTTATGTACAAGAAACAATGTTTGTTGAATGAGTAAACTCATTCTTATTCTGAATAACCAGAGAAATAGCCTAGACTTCTGTTTGTAAAGTAAAAGAAGCTAAAATTAAAATTACTTTTGTGTTGCTTTTTCCCCCCATATGTCTCAGACTTTTCTTATTATAAACTGTGTCACAGGTTAAGGAATCCCATTTGAATTTGATGGTAGGCTTTGAATATTGACTTTTTTTTTCCAAGACAAGGTTTCTCTGTAGCTTTGGTTCCTGTCCTGGAACTAGCTCTTGTAGATAAAGCTGACCTTAAACTCAGAGATCCTCCTGCCTCTGCCTCCCGAGTGCTGGGATTAAAGGCTTGCACCACCACCTCCTGGCAAATATTGGCTTCTTTTCATTACCTTTGATAGAGACTTGAAAACAGAACAATTTGATTAGTCTGTCTATACACTGATGTACTATTGGGTGTCCACTACTGAACCAAGTTGTTCTGTTTCCTACTTTCTCTAAAACACTCATTTGGAAGTTTAAAAACCATCAGCTTCTTCCTAAAACATCAGAGTAACTTAAAATGCATTCTGTCAGATTTTTACTTGCCCTACGTTGAACTACGAATAGTTATTGATATTGTAAAATGTTCTTGAAACACAAAATCCTTAGAGAGCTCAGTTCTGACTTTCTATAGACAGTGAAAATGTTCGTTGTTGTTGTTAGTAGGCATGCCTTCCTGATTAGCAGTGTTTTCTCTAGGACTGACCCTGCCCTGCTGAGGCTGCCCCGAGATGACATAGGTTTGCAATGCCTAGCTAACTTAATGAATTTTCCTCTGGAAATGACTTCGAATATTTAATTTTTTTTTCCAAATAAAAATATCTTTTAGGAATTGAGCCTGTGCCATACATTCTTGATGTCGTAGCTTTATTCAAAAAGTAATTTAAAACTCTTCCAAGATTTATCAGTTTGATCTTTAGGTTAAGATGAATCAATGTGCTGCCCTTCCTCTGACTAGGCCTGGCTCACCAGCTAAGCGGCAAGCATATGTCTTGCATTAGAGACTCTTATCAGGCTAGAAGATGCACTCCCACTTCCTGCGTGGACCATGCTTACGTGCTGGGGAGCTAAATTATAATCCTAGTTGCTTGTCTATTTTTAACGTGCAGTTGCAATTTGAGTTCCTCGCTGTCTTTTAAAACTGTGACCGTACTGCCGCTTTCTCCCAAAGACGCTATTTGACAGTATTTCTCCGGCAAAATATGACACATCTTTATTTCATTTATCTTTCTGGAAGTAAATAAACCTTGTTACCTTGCTGAGAAGTTTATTTGGTAAATGAGGTATACAAGAAATTTCTCTGGAAGTTGAATAGAGTCGAGTAAACCGATAGTCAATGTGGCGCTCATTTTAAATAGACATAAAAGGACAGAGTTGGTCAAACAATCTAATAAAGTAGTAATCACCTCGTTTTACAATGAAAGATATGTTATTTTTAAATCAAAGAAGATTTGACATGTATCCATTACCTATAGCATTTACTCAGGAAAAACAAACTTGCAAGGTGGGAGTTGATATTAGTTGGGTTTTGGTTGCATTCTCTCAGTGTCTAGCTTGGCTGCTTATGGAAATTCAATTAGCTAGGTAATCCTGGCACGTGTAGCCGTAATCTGTGAAGCATTTCTATATGTAAAATTCTGGGCATTAATAATCCTCAGAGGGGTCTTGCTGCTGACCTCTCAATGCAGTCAAGAGGAAGGGTAAGCAAGAAGAGAGGAGACTGAAGTCAAACCCAGAAGAAAGATTTGGATTTGAGTTATTAATATTCCCATTTGTCAGAAACTTTTATCACTTAGAATATAGACGAGCACTGCCGAGTGAACGGGCCAGCAGGTCATAGGATTAGAGGCAGGCTGACCGGCCAGGCAGTGAAGTCTCTGACCCGTCTGCTGAAGAAGAGTGCCTGAATTCACTCTTCCTATGTTATAGCTCCAACATTCCTCTTCAGAGGCTTGACTTGGGCTTCCAGAAGTTGAAGCATTTGGGTTCAAGCGTCTGTTGTTTCTGGATGGCTTTAAAATTCCACTGCAAGCTCAAAAATGCTCAAATTGCAAAGCATGTCCTTCTGCAAAGTTTCTTCTTGGTGTCAGCCCTTCTCTCACGAATTTTCCAAGAACACTTCATTTGAGCCTTTGACTTCTGTTTTGTTTCTCTCCACACAAGCAGAAACAGAATGTATTTCTTCCACACAAATCCCAGTTTCAAAGATGAAATCTGGGGCATGGAATGCCTTTCTCTGCTGACTTTATTCTTTATGTTCTTGGAATGCTCTGGAATGTATGTAAATACTTTTCAAAGTCAAGATTCTTTCCTTTTTTTTTTTTTTAAAAAAAAAAAAACTCTTCTTGGACTTGCCAATGCTTGGCTCTTCCATACTAATTTCTGTTACTACACTGCAAGTTCCCACAAGACTTTTTGGGAAAAGATAGTTGAAATCTGATAACCATTAAAGGGGACATGTGACACAAACGAGCTGCTTTTTCTGAGATCTCTTGGCATTTCGCTTTTACCATTCCATGGGACTGCAAGTAGCTCATGGCAGAATGCATTCCTTATTTTGGGAGAGCCACCGATGACAAAGTGCTGGCGGCTGGAGGGTCTTGCCTATCTTCCACCGACCCACTGAACTCCATAGCTGTACCCTCCAACATGTTTAATCCACTTAAAGGTAAAGATGCACGGACATTTTTGAAAAGTGGTTTTGGAGGGGAAGGCCAGTCTATCACCAGAGTAGTTGGACTGTGAGGTTCTTTAGAAACTGGGGGAGTTGTGCAATTGATAGTGATCCCACTTTTCAGAAAAATGACTCTTGGCATTAATGTCTCTCACAAAGTCACAAATACAGAGAAAAAACTTGCAAGATTTTTTTCTTTTTCTTTTTTCTCTCAACCCTGTAATGGTCATAAGTTAATACAACATATGTTGTCCTGAAAACTATGGCTTATGAAGTAAATTATTTATTGCAAAATAAATAAACCCTCCAAAAGGTCTTGGCCTTCGGGGGCCTTACCATGCTAGTAGTTAGTTCTTGAATCCTTACTGTCTGTGCTACCCTGATAGCAGCAGCCTCCCATCTTCTAGTCCTGTGGGTCATTAGCACTAATCTTCCCTTGGCCCTTCTGACCCCTTTATCTCCAGAGGCACTTACACGTTTTAAATCTATCCCAGTCACTGACTTTCTGGACACCCCACCCCAACTTCTGGCTCTGCTATTCCACAGAAGAAAGTCTAATGTTGGAAGGCTGCCCATCTCAGAGCATGCTCTGTGCTTTCCTCTTTTCCAAGTTCTTTTTTAAAAAAAACATTGCACACAAATTAAGGGTCTATTTCTTTTTAGAAATCATTACAATCCCTTATCTGCTGGCTGGAAAGAGTAATGTAAGGCTTCACTCTGCCTTTTATTAATTCATCTGTGAACATTTAAAACAATCTGCTACTGGATTCCACATTCCTGGACAGAGCCGTTTCTTTTTATTTTCTGTAAGGATGCCACAGGCTTGGCACTAAGAGCAGGAGACTCAGGATTAGAACTGACATAGGGTCAACCTATACTGGAGAGCTGGCTCTGCCCGTGACTTGTATGACCGTGGGGCTGTTGTCTGGTTTCTATAAGCCAAGAAGATAACGTATGCAAAACCACGGAGCAGTGTGTTTATAGAGCCAAGAGTATTAGTGATTAGAAGTATGGATGTCTGTACTAAATCAAGGAGAAAGTATAACTGTGGCCTGGATAATGCTTGGAATGTGAAGAGTGCTTCTATAAAAGCATCAAAACAGATCTCTGATGCAAATTATTTACATCAATAGCACATTTATACAAACTAGTCGGTCAAAGTTGCAGCCATTTCAACATTGCTTTTTAAGTTAATGGTTGCCATTCATACATCCAAGTAACAAAATGCAATAACAGCTCCAGCCTGAACAGTCTAAGTTTGGGATTGAGTCTAGCAGCTGATAATGACCTATAGTTGCCTGGTAGCGTGACCGTCAGTCATCCTGCTAATCTTGGCAGTGTAGGACTGGCAAGGCTCTCTAGCAATGGAAGTTCACTGGCTCGTGGAAGCCTTAGAGAATATACAAAAATATACATAGATAAATATGTCTGGTACGGAAAACAGAGGAGGGAGAAAAAGGTGAGAGAAGAGAGAGGGGGGAAAGAGGGAGGGAAAGAGGGAGGAAAAGGAGAAAGGAAGGGAAACAGGCAAGAAGAGGAGGAAGAAGGAGGAAGGGGAAGGGAGAAAAGAAAAGAAAGAAGGAAGGTCAGGGAGGGAAGAGTAGAGAGAAGAGAGCCAGAGAAAGACTCGAAGATACCTTGTCTGGGATTCAAAGAGACATGATTTGGAGGTGGGGGTGGGGCAGTAGAGCAAGGCAGGGTCTCTCCTTATATTTGTAGCCCAAGTTGGTCTAGAGTTTGCCAGCCCCATGCCTCAAGCTCCTGAGTGTTGGGGTTACAGGAGTACACCACCAAGCTTGGCTGGGCTTGATTTTAAATCTTCATATTCAAGCCTTCTCATTCAAAGTAGGTCACTTTCCTCTTTAGGTCTCTGTTTCCTTATTTGTACAAAGATATTAAAAGAATACTTATGTAATAATATCTTTGTGAGGACCAAATCAAATTGTGACAGGATTGGTTTCCTAGTTCACAGAAACCTCAGAGAATTTAAAGAACATATTTGATACTGGAAAGTACCATAATTAAAAATAAGGAAGTTGTTCAGGATATAATTAATAATTTGTTGCATTTGGTCACTCCCTTTTGAATTATTTTCTTTAAAATGGACATAGATATATTCAATGAACTATTTTAACTCTATGTATTTATTAAAAGCATGGGTTCCCTGATAACTGACAAATAAAAAAAAAAGAAAAGAAAGAAAAACAAGAATCTACCTTCAACCTGCAGTCGATAAATTCTATTGCTTCAGATTTTGCTTGGGGAGACATGTATATAAGTGAACATATAATTTTGTATTTGTATCATGAATTAGGCCCTTGCCGGTTGTCTCATATACATGCCCCAAGTCATCAGTTCAGAAATAATTAGTTTCTTAGCAACTGGCAATTGTATTCTAGCAAAGTTTTCTAAAAGGGGTATGTCCAGAGACTGAAATTAAGACGTGAGAATGGGACATCTTGTTAGCTCTCTGTTGCCGCGCCAAAATCCTGAGATAAACAATGTAAAGGACTAAAGATTTATTCTGGTTTGTGCTTTCAGGGGTTTTGGTCAAGGGTCACTTGGGTCTGTGAGTTGGGGTCTGTGATAGGGGAAATATCATGGTTGGGGGCATGCAAGGTAAAAGGTCTGCTCAAACCATGGCAGCATAGAAATAGAGAGAATGGGGCTAGGGTCCCAATAGTCCCTTCAAGGGTACAGCCCAACCATCAACTTCTTCCCCATACTCTTCACCTACTAAGGTTTCTGCATCCTCCTGGTAGAACTGACATAAAGGACAAGTCATTAGAACATTCCATACTTGAATTACAGCAACCTCTCCTACACTTTTAACTAGAGAGCACCCCCAATTTGACACCTGCTCAACATTTTACTACTTCAGATATTCATGTGTGTTACAGTTTGACTTCAGCCAGGTCTATTCTTCTCTGATGTGGATCGAGCTGAGCATGCAACAGAAGAAGCAGATCCACCAGCCGATGGATGTAATGTGATCCTCTACCAGTAATGATACAAAAGAAAGAGGAAGTTCCCGAGCTACCAATGTACTGAGCCAGCTAGAGCAGTAGAGTCCCCAACCTCTCTCCAGTTGGAAATAAAATAGTTGTCATCCTCCGTGGCAGAGTTCCAAGGAGGAGAAATACCTGTGTAGCAGACAAACATATATCCAATTTTTCTGGAAGATATAGCTATCATTATCTTACAGGGACAGACATGATAGTGCATGCCAGTAATTCCAGCACCGGGGAGGTTGACACTGAAGGGTTGTGAGTTCCAGGCTAGCTCTGCCTACATAATGAGTTAAAGACCAGCCTAGTATTCATGGTGAGACCCAGTCTCAAAATTAAGCCGTCAGGGAACACATAAAAAGAACATGAGGGCTGTATATAGATCATGGCACAAGTCTCAAGAGAAGCAAGGCCTGGGATCTTTTGTCCTGGTCTGGAGATAACACAGTCCATGTGAAGAAAGACTAGCTAGCATAACATGGTATTTTATTTCATTACAGTAGACTGCTAAGAAATCTCTGGAGGCCGTGGCAGCTGCATCTTGTCTTTAATATGAAGCTGGGCGGGGGAAAAGAGAGACTCATAATTCACAAGAGGCACAGCCCTGAGAAAGCCACTCTGCATATCTGAACCAGACATGGGCGGCTGTAGGGGGGGGTGGGTGCTCTTTCAGTCCTAAGTCAAGAATGCTGGGGGGAGGGCCTCCGTTTCCAGTCCTAAGTCAAAAATTCTGGGGGGGGGGTGTTGATCTTCTAGTCCTAAATCAAGAATGCTGGGGAGGGGACTGCTCTTCCAGTCCTAAGTCAGGAATGCTCTTTGTCTTTTCTCTCCTCTGTATCGGCTGTCCTCGTGAAAAGATCGTTATGGATGGAAGATGAGGATGACAGAGCCAGCTTCTTTCTCCCTCTTTTCTTCCCCAGCTGTTGCTGCCGTGTAAAAAAGACCCTTTGTTAAAGACTGAAACAGCAGACACCACTCGGATACTATCTTAAATCATTCAGGGGAGGAGTGTTTTATCTTGAACTAGTGTAAGCACTAGTTTTGTTTTGAAAGGAGTTCTGCTGCTCATTCAAATATTCTAAAAAGACAAAAAAGCTTGATAGACTTGTGTGGCAAAGAGGCGTGCTGTATGATCTCTTTATAGCAATGCAGAATATGGGAAGCACTGGAGTGTCACAGGTGCACCGTGTGCTGGCATTTCATGCGCGCCACCATTGTACTTCACAGAATCCAACGACAAGAGCATCATCAGCCTTTCTTTGAAGGACGATGGACTGCGGGAGTCAGCGGAGGTTTGAAGACAAAGGGAGAGTGGTAGAAAGTGCTGCAAGCTAGGAGTGGGCCAGTTGATACAAAAGCACTGTTTGTTTACTTGTTTACTGAGCATATACAGTTAGAAGAGGTCATATTCTGCAGTGACAAAAATCCAGGCTTAATATTTCAGACTTGGTCAGGCATGGTGGTACAGGCCTATAATCCTAACACTCAGGCGGATGAGACAGGAGGATTGTGAGCTTAAAGACAGTCTGAGCTATAGAGAGACAACCTAGAGGTTGTATTGCTAAGGCCCTGTAAAATCCAGAGTCTGTTTTCTGGAATACGCATTGCTGAGTCAAGTAAAGAACAAATCACTACTCTCTTCCTCACCTCTCTCTTCCTTCTTTCCTTTTTCCCTTCCTGCTTTCCCATCTTCTCTCTTTCTATCCTTCTATTTTGTGTATCTGTTTGTTTACAGCTAGTTGGGCTTGGGTTTTTGTTTGTCAAAAGCACAGTTTTAATTCATTCAAAGCCAGGAGCATTTTGACCATAAATATTAGTTGTGATCCTTAAGTTATATATTAGTGGAAGAAAGCAGAGGATAGAAAGAAGTTACATTAGGATAGAATGAAATGACCTTTCCCTATATTCCTCACAATGTTACTTACTCCCACGATTCCCAGGTCAGTTCAGCTCTTTCAGGCTTGAAGAACAGTAAAGGAGGAACTTGCCTCCAGGAAACAACGCATTTCAATGGCAGTGGAGCGTAACTTCTCATTGGCTACTGTCTTCTGCCTTCAGCAACGTTTGGGATCAATTGGAAGCTAAGCAATTAGGGCGAGCAGATTTGTGCCCCTCTCGTTCTCAAGGACGTGGGTCACTCTGGTTTTAGGGGACTTGAGCTGATGGTTCTGAAAACTCCAACCTCTAGCTTACCCAGTCTTTGCCGCCTGGTGTGATCATCCAGAAACATTCTGCGAATCTATGGTCTCGGCACAATTTAATTAAACTGAGAAGCGATTAAACATCTCTGATAGTTTAGTGGGCACTTATGATATGCTGACACTGTACACTTTAACTTCGTGTGTGCTATTATGATATAATCTTCACAGAATTCTGCATAGTAGTTGTTGTCAGCCCTTTTTATGAATGAATAAACTGAACATTGGGAGGTCAATAGCCACCCCCACCCACCTAGGTCTGGAAGATTTGAGCTTCCTCTTCTCCACCCCCTAGTTCTTTCATTGCCAAAGCTCTGAAGTAAAGAAGTATTTTTCTTCCCAACTGATGGAATGTTGGGCTTAATGAACTTTTTCGATATTTAACAAAGCTATACATTTTATCCCTGACTCCGAAGCGTGACTTTCAGGGAGGATCTCTGTTGTTGTTTATGCAGTCAGCGGCCCTTAATCAGAGGTTGAGGACTCCTTACCTGGTGCATTTGAATATCAGCTGAGCTCAGCTGAAGTTATGGCCTCCAGATCTCCCCTCTTTGTGTGCCTGTGGATTGGAATGGGCTTCATATGGGACCTTGCACAAGTGAGTTCTTGATAGCTAAAGCAACGATCGAGCTGCCTTCTCCGCACCCCTGGGATCTAGTGCATGCCGTTGTGTGTTCTTGGAGTCCGTTCATGCTGTGACCTGTCTACCCTCTCCACCCTATGGTGGAGTGGCAGCACCTCCATCTTCTCTGCCTCCCATAAGAGATGCATTAGGCACTCTAATGGACTCCAGCATTTCCCAAAAGTACCAGACTCTAGAAGCTGTAGGCTCAGGGCAGAGAGGTAGTGCAGATTCCGGTCTCTCCCTTTGAGGTCCTTGCTTTGGCTTTTCTTCTCAGCGCCACTACCTTCTCTGAGGATTTCAAGGTCAGCACTGACACAGATGTAATCTGGCTGTGACCAGCTCTCTGAGTTGAGGAAGATCAAGCTCTTATGTTAAATCCCATATGAAATAAATTTTAAGTTAAAATAAATTTGTTTTTAGCCTTCTACTTCTCTCATTGAACCTTGAGTGGCTCCTTATACCTTTGGAAGGGGAAGACTTTTCTGTAACTTTAAGGGGGTCATTTTCCAAATCATTAGCTTCCTGTCTACTTTTTACTAAAACCTACCTGTGAGCCTGCATTCACAATACCAGCTTTGTTCTCTGGGAGAAAGATACTGAGAGCTAGCAGTGCAAACATTGTACTGGGGAGCAATAAGCACGGAATGAGAGAGAGTGGGAATCAGATCACAGTGCAGACCCTACGAGTGTTCCTCGGCCAGTGGAGAAGCTCCAGAGTCAGGGCTCCTCTTAGAAGTTCCCACGTTGGGTGGAAATGACCCAGTGGAGTCAGCCTTCCTCAGTTATTACTGCCTGTGACCACACAGAGAAAGCAAAGGAATGCACAAACGGAGGGCGGGGACGTATCGGTTCACCAGTGTCGTGAGAGCGACTTCTGTTCTTTCATTCTTCCCGTTTACTCCCCGCTGTTTATTTATGTGTGTGTGTGGGGGGGGGGAGTCATTTTCAGGCGTTTTCTTCCCACCATTCCCCTCTTGTGAAAACACTATGGGAGTCTTGCACAGATGTTTACACACTATATGTAATTTGTGCTGTACACAACAAGGAATCATTTTTTTTCCATTCCCCAAGAATCAGTTTTTATTCCCTTGGGGACAACATAACTTCCATTAAAAGTGGACGTTTGAGCTGGCCAGTGGTGGCACACGCCTTTAATCCTAGCACTTGGGAGGGAGAGGATGGAGGATCTCTGTGAGTTTGAGGACAGCCTGGTCTACAAAGCAAGTTCCAGGACACCCAGGGCTGGAAACTCTGTCTTGAAAATCCAACAAACAAAAAGAATGCATGTTCTAGATGAAAAGAAATTAATAGCCAGGTGCAGTGTATAACCCTGAGTTGGCACCTGGATTATTAAAACTGGCCATAAAGGGCATTTGCAGCCTTGTGAGACATTTTAATATGGACTGAATATTTTGTTAGCTGTGGCTGTGTTATTTCAACTAAATTTCAACAGAAAGTCAAGGAATTTATTTGTTTTATAAGTGCATATAGATGTAAAAAACAAAGAAACACTAGGTTAATTAATGTCTTTGTTACTTTCTGTTGCTGTGAAGAGACACCATAATGAAGGCGACTTATGAAAAAAAGTGTTTATTAGGAGCTCCTGGCTCCAGAGGCTCGTAGAGGCCATGACCATCATGGCAGGGGGCACGGCAACAAGCAGGTAGGCACGGCTCTGGAGCAAAAAAAAAAAATGAAAGCTTACATCTGACCCACAAGCAACAGGCAGAGGGGGAGGGAGAGAGAGAGAGAGAGAGAGAGAGAGAGAGAGAGAGAGAGAGAGAGAGAGAGAGAGAGAGAGACAGGCAGACTGGGCCTGCCATGGGTTTTTAAAACCTCCAAGTCCATGCCCAGTGATACCCATCCTTCAACAAGGCCATATCTCCTGATCCCTCCCAAATAGGTCCACCAGCTAGGAACCAAGCATTTAAATATGTGAACCTATGGAGGCCATTCTCATTAAAGCCACTAGTGTTAGTGAAGACTTATCTCTTTATTAACGATGATTGGGTCACACCCGTATGGAGGGGGTGAGTGGTGGCCTTTGTGGGAGGAGGGCTGGCTTTGGCTCACCTGGAAAGCTGGAAATGCTGATTCTCTTCAGGTGAATGGGAATGTTCTGAAGAACAAATACAAATGTCGAGAAACTTTGAACAGAGAAGGCTCAGAAAGTGTTTCTCTGAAGCCTTTCAGATTTGGGGTGCTTTATTACCTGAGGGGCGAAGACCTGTTTTGTCACCTAGCATCATGAAATACTTATTCTAGTTATGGCCAATCATCTTATTTTACCTTACGATGGAAGTTTTCATATGGCAACTGAAAATATCTGGGGTTACATAACTGAGAATTTCCTTTGGGGGATTATATAAGCAAAATATTTCCAGATCTCCGGACTAGGATGATGCATTTCAAGCGAAATAAACCAACCCTTTGCGTGTTGCTCTAGACGCTCTCCTCCCGAGGAGCCTAGAGCTAACTATAGGCACACAGCACACCTGGAAGATCTCAGGCAAAATGACAACCATTAACTTTAGTCAGGAAGAACTAAGTTTATTTCAGCAAAAATTTTTCCCCTTTCTCAGCGGCAGATTCTCACTGTCAAACAGCACGACAGCAGGATGAGACTCTTACGTAAAAGATGCAGCTGCTTCCTGGGCCTTCTCTCCTGCGATGTATAAACCCCACTCCTTGCTTCGGCAGCCCTCCCACACCTCTCTTCCTGCTTGCTGAAGGTTAAATGAGAAACCATTCAAAATGTAAAGCATTAGGCTTCATTTTGTTTCTTTTTTTTCTTTTAATTTCTTAAAGGTTTTCAGACAGTGTTAGATTGAGAAGTCAAATGTGAGGGGGTTATGTTATGTTTTGTTTTTAGATATGACTAACTATAGTCATGTGGCTTTATGAAAAATGTCTAGATAATTTCACCTAGCACACTTTTAACCCAAATTTCTTCACATCTGGTATGATATAGTTCTTGCAGATTCCTGGTAAATCTGAGCTTTCCAAGGTCCTTTGTTCTCTCCTCTTCAGGGTCCTAACTAGCTGGCTTGTCTCCTTGTCAGGTCCTGCCCATCGTTCTTACTATTGATGACTCTGATTATCTAGTGTTAGCCTAAGCGTAGGTCATTCCAGAGAGAGGTGCTCTTGAGTCAGAAGTGAAACCGTAACAAGGTCCACTTGCTGTGACCTTGGGAGGTCATTGAAACCTACTGTCAGGGTTTGCTTGGGCTGTACCCCAAATCCCAGGCTTTTCTCTCTTAACCTAAGGACTAGGTTTCCTGTTGTTTGCCAAGCAGATTCTTCTTGGGTGTCCATTGTGATGCCAAATTCTTGGTTTTTAGATTAAACCACTGTCCTTTTTAACACGTGCAGAAAAGGCTGTCTTATCAGGTAGCTTCCAGCAACACCCCCTTGCTTAAAAGCCTTCAGTGATTCAGTATTGTACCTAAGGTAAAATGTAAATTCTTGTCCTATATTCTAATGGCTGACTCTCTAGTAGATGGTTCATTTGCTATTGTTCACCCAAGCATTCTGTTTGATTTGCTCTTGATCAAATGTTCCCACCTTTTGGAATGTTCTAGCTACTTTCTTTCATTTTTCCCTATAAATATTTAAATTTCTCTTTAAATATTCCTAAATTACCAGATTTCCATTATTTCTTTGTATTTTTCCTCAACTATCACTACATTTAAATTAATATTGCAACAAATCACCCCTACCCATCCCCGATGTATCCTACCCCATTTGTTTTATTTTATTTATTATTGTTTTTTAATTTATTTATTATTCCATAGCCCTTACCACTGCACATTACTTATCTGTGTCTTGTCCATCTGCCTACCTTCCCACCATAAAAACAAGGATTTATTTTTCTTACAGTGCTGAGGATCAAATCCAGGGCCTTGTACATGCTAGGCAGTTTCTCTGCCAGTGAGCTGTATCCTCAGCTCATGTGTAGGGAGTTTTTCAAGTTCTGTTAATAAGAATCATGGTACATCCTGTAGTTAAAATGGGCTGTAGTCTATAGCAGCACATAGTAGGTATTTGTGCATGAAATAATGAATGGCTGAAACGCTGAGAAATATCTCAGGACACTGAAAATATGTCAAGCACTCTCTTGAGCTTTGGAGAATTGGTTATAAATCAAATTCACAATATCTTAAGGGAAAAGGTAAACTAAACTGAAGTGTTATCAAGCTGAAGTGGAGTAGGGTGAAGGGAAGAGAAACATTGTCCAGCCTCTGCTGTGAGCTGGGTGCCTTCCCTATAGCGAGTATCCATTTAAAATGCACAGTTACAAATCGAAAGATTCTGTTAGTCCTAATTTTGCAGATAAACAAAGATTGAGACTAAGAAAACTTCTTTTCTCCCAAAAGTTTTATGCAGCAGATGGTTAAAATCAGAAGAGATATAAATCTGCTTCAGCTGATGTAGAAACCAGTATGCTTTGCAATATGCTGGGGACCAGATGCATTTGGCTTGACCCAAAGAAGGCTTTGTGGGGTGGATGGTTTGAATGATTTATGAGACATTGTAAACATAGAAAGAGGGCAAGATAGCCACCCTCTGTATAAAGCTCCCAACCCACACAGCCCACAGGGCTCTCTCTCTCTCTCTCTCTCTCTCTCTCTCTCTCTCTCTCTCTCTGACCTCTCATTCAATGAACACATTTATTCAATAAATATTTGTTAAATATCTACTCTTTGCCAAGAAATACTTTATACTCTGGTGCTTTAGAAGTGAATAAGACCAAGTCCTTGTTTCCATGGAGCTTTTACTCTATAAATATTTTGTGTGATATTGTGAGAAAACAATATTCTTGGAATAGGGTGATGTCCCCAACATATTCTAGCTGAGGACATGGGGGAGATCTGTTGAGCATGCCTCATCTCAGAAACTGCCCAACTCACCAAAATGTGGTGTCGTTGAGTTCAAATAAGAAAACCCTGCACCATGAAGCACCAGACACTGTAATTTAGTAACTCTAAGACCAGAATGACTTTAGGAAACAACTATTTCCATGTCATTAAAATCTTAATTATTACATGCCATTAATTATAAGAACTATCTCATCTCAGAGAAGCCAAAATGTGCAAAAAATCATTTTGCATCTTAGAATTGTGAAAATACAGCATAAAAAAAGCTATTCTTATCTTTCCCTGTGGTGTCTAACATATGGTACATGCTCGGAGAGGAACGACTTTAGCAAGATACATTGAGGTAGATGACGTAAGTGAGAATCTGTTTCTTAGAGAACTTTTAATGTTCTTTCTCGCTCTGGATCTCATCTTTTCTGTTTTCCTGGCTAAGTTATTGAGCAGCCATTTTGTCTGCTGTAGAATCTGGGAGCTGTGGCTCTATTTTGCCAGGCTGTGTGGTGAATGGAACCAGCATGCTATCTCAGAGCACTCTCTCGGGTCTATCCTATGTGAGAGACTCGAACTCACCTCCTGTTTAACAAGGCACCGTGTTCAAAGAGCCTGGGTCTCCTCTTCAAGCAGCCTCTTCCTGTTGACGATCTACTAAAATCTAGACACTCAAACCCAGGGCTGCAGTTCACCCTTATCAACTACTTGGGAAACTGAGTCATGCAAGAGGCTTGTGTTTGAGGTCAGCCTGGGCAACCCAGAGAGACCTCTCTCAGGAGACAAGCTGGTATTTAACACCGCCACACATTTGGGTGAGCTGGGCAGTTACTGACCTTTGGCACCGCCATCAGATCTCAATGAGACCATCGCTCTAAAAATAATGTTTTCTCCCAATACCATACAAAATATTTATAAAAACTCCATGGAAACAAGAACTTAAAGTCACATGAATATTGCCCACCACGAACCAGATCTCCTCTGCCTTCCCTTTCCTTCTCTCTTTTTGTTCCCCTCCCCAACTCAGATCTGTATCTGTGGTTTTCTTACATCAGCTTCCTCCTTTTTGTCTGTTCTTCATCATTCCTTTCTCCTAAATAGTAGATTGTTCTCTGCCCCCTCAGCATTTTATTCCAAGGATTTGTAGATATCCAGAGAAGATGAAAACTTCAACAGCCTCATACTTGCAGTCTGCCCTCCTTTTACTTTCTGTCCATTTAGCCCACATCTATGCACGTAGCCATGCCTAGATTCAGTCAGCACTCCGTATTAATTTTTGCCTATATTTCAAAGGAAATGCTGACCATTTATCCTCAATATCCACAGAGATTTTAGTAAGTATATTGTCAACTAGAGTTTGGTATCCGGTTAGACACATTTTATCTTCCTGAGTTAAATTTAAACTTGCACATGCACTTTTAGTGCGGTCATTGGCTCTGGACAAATGGAAACTTATATATAACACAAATGCTCAGCAAAAGAAAACATATTACTATTATATATTATATATAATATTACATATTCCAGGAAGTTCTCTTGTATCCGTTCTCTTGTCCCAACAACTTCAGTGACAACTACTCTCCATCCTTTCCCATCACAGGTTAATTTTGTAGTTTTAGCATTTCATGCTGATGCAGTCAGATACTATTCTTTTTCCCATGTCTTCTTTCCCCCAACATCATTTTTAAAAGATTGGTCCATGCTACTATGTCTATCAGATCTTGCTTCTTCATGATGCTGAGTAGGGGTCCACTCGACTGTGTGTGTGACTACTGCTCAGCTTGTTTGCCAATCTCAGGTGCTGTAAACACTTCTGCATAAGTCTCGAGAAATACTTTCACAACTCTTGTATTTAGAAATAGAATTGCTGGGTCATATAGTAAATATTTGCTTGGTTCAAATACACTTTCAAACATTTCCTCAAAAGCTGTTGTACCACCAATAGCATGGAGAAGTCGGAATAACACACATTCTTCCCACTTTTGTTGTCAGGACTGGTTTGTGTTTTTCTTTTCTTTTTAAAAGGCCTTCTATTTTTAGCCATTTGTAAAACATTGTGGCTTTAATTTGGTTTCCCCGATGACTAATGACAGTAAGTATCTTCATTTTTAATTGGTGTGTGTCTGTGTGTGCATTATAAGTTCTAGTTTGGTTTCTATTGTTGTGATTAAAAACATTGACCAAAACCAACTTGGGGGGGGGGGGGACTGGAGAGATGGCTCAGAGGTTAAGAGCATTGCCTGCTCTTCCAAAGGTCCTGAGTTCAATTCCCAGCAACCACATGGTGGCTCACAACCATCTGTAATGGGGTCTGGTGCCCTCTTCTGGCCTGCAGGCATACACACAGACAGAATATTGTATACATAATAAATAAATATTTAAAAAAAAAACAACTTGGGGGGATGAACAGGTTTGTTTGGCTTCCAGATAGAGTCCATCATCAAGAGAAATCAAATGTAAGAACTCAAGGAAGTAACTTGGAGACAAGGACAGAAACAGAGACCATGGAGGAGTGCTGCTTACTGGCTTGCTCAGATAGCTTTGTTATACACTTCAGGATTGGAGTATGGCATGGCCAGCAGTGAGCTGGGCTCTCCTGCATCAACATTTAATCCAAAATATGCCTCAAAGACATGCCTACAGGCCAGTTTGATGGAGGCAATTACTCAGATGAGATTCCCTCTTCCCAGGGGAATGCAGTTTGTGTTGAGCGGACAACACTGGCAGTTACATGTGGGCTTCGTGTGTAGGCTGGAGGCTGACGTCAGCTGTTCTGTTATCACTTCCCTTATCGTCTGAGACAGGGTTTCTCAATGGACCTGAGGCTGTCACTTGATTAAACTGGTGACCAGTGAGCTGTGGGAATCTGTATGTCTCTGCCTTTCCCAGTGCTAGCTCCACATCCCTTAAGTGTCTGTTAAGCCTGAATTCTTCAGAAATTGTGGGTCATGACCCCACATGAAGTTACACATTTGAAGATGGGGGCAAAAAGAAATTGGCGACTGTTTTGTTAGGAATTGCAGTGTTTTACTGTATATATGAACTTTTCTTCTCTTCGAGTAACAGAAGTGTGTTTGCTAAAATAAAAAATTTTAATATTTTCTTAACATCACTTCTTAGCATGTAAGTATTGAATTCTTGTGTCACTGGGTCATACTGTATTAGAATGTTAGAATTTTAAAAATTTATTTTTATTTCATGTTTGAGTATTTACCTGCATGTAAGTATGTGTACCATATGCACGCTCGGTGCCTTCAGAGGCTAGAAGAGGGCGTGTGATGCCTGAAACTGGAGTTACAGGCAGGTGTGAGCCTCCATGTGGGTGCTGGGAGCAGAATCAGAATCTTCTGCAAGAGCAACAGGAACTCTTAACTGCTGAGCTGTCTCTCCGGCCCCAGGACAATTAATCTTTTAAATTGTAGTTTGTGGGCTGAGGAAAGGTCACAGCTGGTAGAGAACCTTCCAGGCAAGTATGAAGATGAGAGTTCAGATCCCCAGCATGAGGTGGGCATGGGGTCATACCTATAATTCTAGTACCAGGAGGCCGGGAACAGGAGGTCCTGCAGCAAGATGGCTGCTGGTACTAGCCATGCGGTTGAACTCTGGATTCAATTGAGAGATCTTGCCTCAACGAGTAAAGTAGAAAGCATTTGAAGAAGACTCCCAATGTCAGCTTCAGCTTCCACAAGCATATGTGCCCACACACTTATGACCATGCGGACACATTCGCACACCATGCACACAAATTGCTATTAAAGTATTTGTCCAATAATAAATCTAGAATGAATGTTAAGTTCATTCAATGATGCCAATAAACAGCATGGAAAGCGAACGGGTGTTGAGGGGCAGGCGCTAAAGAATCTCAGTCAAGCTGGGCTGTGGTGGTGCGCACAGCCTGCTCTACAGAGTGAGCTACACAAAGAGGAACCCTGTCTCAACCCACCACCCCTTTCCCCACAAAAGAGCCTCAGTCACATCACTCTATACACAGTTTAAGCTCTGCTGTTTCTTTCATTAGCACCTTGCCAGATTTTGGTGATGGTGCCAGGGATTGAACTCAGGGACTTGCCCATGCTAGAGCTCTACCAATGAGCTACACTCTGATCCCTAAGCAAACCTAGAGGAACAGGAAACAAATCAGGGTTAAGGGTGCGCATGACGTGTGTTTCCGAAGAAATAAGAGGAGATGTTGAAATAATTAAATGCTTCTATATTATAGCTAAGATGATAACAACATAGCTATGTGTGCTGATCAAAACTCAGAGAGCTGTGTACCACAAGGGTAAATTTGATTATAAGTAAATTATACATCAATAAGCCTCACTTTAAAAAAATACCCCTTTCAAAGTCCTGAATTTCCTCATTGACTTAGAATCAGTCCTTTTAGCTCTTCTCAGTTTCCTTGCTCCATCTTATCTCTTTCAGATTCTTGGGGCATTTCACCTTTTTGATGCTATTTTGAGTGTTTCTTTAGTTCTCCTGTAAATTGTTAGACTGGACGCTTTGTTCTCAGTTTCTCTACTTTGCTGCATATTTTATTTCCCGTTGAATCGACACTCTGTTGAGCCAGCCTCAGCTGTGCCTAACAAACAAAATCTCGGGCTGTTTGGCTGGCTCTTCTGCTGCCAGCAGAGGTCTGCTCCAGGCAGCTAATTATAGCGCGTGAGATAAGAGAGAAGCCAATCCAGGGGCCCGTGTCTGGGGTTAGACAGAAGCGCATTAAGATCTAGGTTCTTTCATCTCCGTCAGCATGGGACTTGGAACAATTTTTATGCTCAAAAATAAACATAACACATGCCCACAGTGGAACTTGTTATAGCTGCTTTCGGTAGCTCCTTTTAAAGTCGGTTCAGCTATTTGAGAATGTATGCTATTCATATGTCCAGAATTTTCTGGGGCAGTCCAGATTTCAAATATTCTATTCTCTAATAGCCTCCTAAAATATAGTTAAAATAGCCAGGCGGTGGTGGTGCACACCTTTAATTCCAGCACTGGGGAGGCAGAGGCAGGTAGAACTCTTTGAGTTTGAGGCCAGCCTGGTCTACAGAGCGAGTTCCTGGACACCAAGACTACACAGAGAAACCGTGTCTTGATAAACCAAATGTGTGTGTGTGTGTGTGTAAGTATACATTTATATATGAACACACACACATATAAGCTATATTATTTATTTATTGTTTACTTATTTTTCCATTCTGCAGTTATTTACTGAGCACCTTCTATGGTATGTCAGGCTCCCTAGTGGGCTGTGAAAAAATGTTGAGAAAATTACACCTGAGAAATTAATGTCATTTAGGCTGGAGGATGGGCAGGCTAACAAATGCATTCAGTTGCTTCAGGGAATAATCGTGCATGAATAAATATGTGGAACAGTAGACTGAGAAAAAGCTTAAAATGTTATTGTCTGTGTGTTTTTCTAACTCGAGTGTTCGGTAGATGTCAGTGGACAGCTATCTGTAATGCGGAGTACGGACACACACACCCATTATGCATTAGAAATAGTCTCGAGAGTGGCATGACAATGCGGCAATGGCTGCTGATAACAGCTGGCATGTGAGCTCTGCTGAACGCCAGGTGCTTTGCTAAGTCCCTTGCTAGTGCTCTGGTGACTCACCAGGGTGGGCATTGTTCTTCCCTCTTCAGAGACTGGAAGGAAAGAGGATTCTAGAAGAGATAAGTGAAGAGACGTCGAGACAGAGCAGGTCAGCCCCAAATGGTACCCTCTTCTTCAGGCCGCACAGTTCCGCACTGTTGACCTGCTTTCCGCTGTATCCGGTGTGCATTTGCTTAACTCTCTGAAGCCACAGGAAGGCAAAGCGAGAAAGGCAGAAGGGATTAGGATGCAGAGCAACCATTGTAAGCCAACATCTTGGCTGCAGCCAGAGCAGCCAGTTTCGGTTTCCATGGGGCCCTGTCTCTCACTACTTACGGCCATTCTGGGGTCCCCGTCTGTTTTAGACATAGTAGCCCCTTCCTAACTCTTTGTGAATGTCCTTACTCTGCAGTTACTCGGCCACACAGGAGTCTTTTTATCCTCTTCTCTTTCTTATTGTACACTCTTGCATTGGAACTTTTGTCAGAGCAGTTAGTTTTGCTTGGAAGTCTCTAAACAGACCTCCTGTTTTCTCCCCTATTCCATGAACTCTATCTCTGAGTCTCCATACACAGTGGTCCCTTCAGAATGTCTGTCCTTGCTGGCCAGCCCTGTTTACACATGTGTACATCTATACCTGCATTGTCTCTTCAAGGAAGTCATCCCCAGGTTGCACTCTATAGCCAGCTAGGTACACTCTGATTCTGCCACAACATCTCCTTCAGCAATCAGTTCTGGGAGGGCAGGGATTCTGCAGCTTTGCTCACTGTTTTCCTAGTCTTTAGCTATCCAGGCGAAGAATAGGCACGGAAAATAATGATTGAGGGCTGGCAAAGCTGGGAACACAGCCATGATGTAGAACCATTTAATCACTGCAAACAGTGATGATAATGACACATATATTCTTGAGCAGCTGAGCAGCTTTTCCAAGGCCCTGCAAAGAGTAGCTATAACAAGTTCAGCCACGGCTCGGTGATAGAACACCTGCTTAGCAGGCGCAAGTCCAGAGGGTCCATTCCTTGTAGTAAAAAGCAAAAGTCGTGTGAAAAACAAACCTCTTAGATTTGTCATTTCCAACGTCCTCACAAGCTCAGGGCACCCCATTCTACATTCCCAGGACTCTGAGCCTATTCTCTCCTCTAGTTCTATGCTTGCAGACTTGGCTGTCTGATGTTGAGTCTTTTCCTGGGGATTCTGGGAAGGCAGGGTTTTCATTTACTTTCTTCACTGTGTGAGCTGAGCACAGTGCCCACAAAGCACATGCCTTCAATACCTTGTAGTCAACAAACAAGTGTGGGATCGGCTGATTTAAAAGAGAGTAACTCAAAAGTCACAGGGTAAAAACGATCAAAAGGCTCATTATCTACAAAGTCAATTTTATATAATTTAACAAATCATCCAATAGTGTATTGACAATTCTATGCTGAACAAGTCATTATTGCTGTGAACAATACCTAAAGAAGCCTTCTTGTTTGCCTAGATCCCCTCTCTGGCCACCTGGGTATATCCAGTTCTAGGCAAGGGCTGATTTTCTGCAGGGTTAAGTTACCAGAGCCCTCTCTGACAGGATTTTTCAATGTAATTACAGAAGTCTTTTGAATGAGTCCAAATATTTTCATAAGATAGGCACAAGGAAGAGACTTGAGAGGTTTGTCCTAACTTAAGGCTACTATCTGGCTCTGCTTGGATATCTCTCTGTCACTTGGCTGGGACTGTTAGAGTAGCCCTGAATTTCTCGGGGCTCCAGTGAAGGGGAAGATGCACTGGGTGGCACATTCAGTTTGGTTCAGTGCTTTGGACACATGTCTATGTGTCAGGTCATTGTCGTTCTGATATCAGAACAGCTCCCTGAGACTACCTCTGTGGTTTACATGGGAGATCATTTGAACTGTGACCCCAGATGGTGGCTGATATAAAGAATGCTTCTGTTTCATATGCTTTGGAGTTATCAGTATGGGATTGTGGGTCCTGGCTTCTCTATACCCTGTGTTTTTCATGGAAATGACTTTTGGACAACCCCTCACCCCTACAGCTCCCAGGAGACATCAGCTTCTGGTTACCTGTGCCTTTCAGGTACCCTCCGCAACACTGTCCTGTACTGCTTGAAATCATTCCAGTCAACACTGGGCCACATGTACAACTGTAATCCAACAGGCTTGCAACATACCTGAAAACTCCCAACGGCTTAGTGATATTTAGCTGCTGTTACTTTTATGTGATACAATGTATTACTGGGGAATCTGTGGCAGTACTGGTGCAGACAAACCCACTGTGTTTCCAGTTGTATAAAAGCAAACAGATACAATTACATAAAACACATAGTAGTGTGAGTGTGTGTGTGTGTTTGTGTGTGTGTGTGCATGTGCATGTATGTGTGTATCTGCACATTCACATATATGTAGAGGCCACAGAATAATTTCAGGTGTCATTCCTCTGATGATTTATTTGACACAGTCCTGGAAATCAGTGTTGGCCTGGAGACCATCAGTGAAGCTAGGCCAGCTAGCCAGTGAGCTAAACGGATATGCCCATTCTATTTCCTCAGTGTAAGCATTAGGAACACACTCCATTGCCCTGCCTATTTTACATAGATTGGGGGGGGGGTTAACTCAGGTGCTTATGCTCTAAAAGCAAGTACTTTACCAATTGAACGGTATCTCCAAAACCAGCTAGCAGTCCTTGATAACAAAAATAAACAACCAGCTGTTGGTTTATGGGTTTGTGACACTTTTTCATTATTCTAGAGTAGATTGTTTCTAGTTGTAAATAAGGAGCTGGAAAGATGACTCAGCAGGAAAGAATACCTGTTGCAGAGGATCTGGGTTTGATTCCCAGCACCCACATGGTGGCTAAGAGGCATCTGTAACTCCAGTTCCAAGAGATCCAATGTGCTTTGCTAGCCTCTGCAGGCACTGTATACACACGCATGCAGATGCACATGAAGACAAAACACTTGCACACATAAAATTAAAAGAAATAAGTAAAACTAATGTGAAACCTCCTTGGATGTGTCTTTCGGAAGGAAGCCACTATTGCCATTGGAGATGACAGCTGTATCTGCCATTGTCCCCAGAGACATTCCAGTGGAACAGGATGCAGAGACAACTATTTACCCTGTGCTGAGGGAATGATGATATATGATCTTTGTTTGTTTAGGGTTTTGTCTTCGTTTGTTTTTGTTTATTGATGCAGGGTCTCACTAAGAGGCCCAGGCTGGCTAGACATGAATGATCCTTTTGTCTTGGCCTCCTGAATAGGTTTCCCAATTGTACAGAAGATTTTTTTTTTTAACAAAAGTATCTTAAAAAATAAAAAAATAAAAGCTTAGAAGAGAACATGTACACTATATCTTTTAGGTGTGTAGTGGGCCATCCCATCCAGTTTTGTGCATGTGTTATTTTTCAGTGGACTACCGCAACATTTCCTAGTCCCACGTCTAGCCTTGGCCCAGTTTTCCTCCAAACTGAAACTTTCCTTCGTTCAGGAAAGAGGGCAGCTTGTTAGTCTCAGGCAGTTGGCACGGAGGAGCTGGTTCAGCTGGTAAAATAATTGAAGACCAGGGCTCAACCCCCAGAACCCTTGTAAAAGGGATGAGTGTTCTGGCTGTGCTTATAATATCAGCTTTGTGAACACACACATGGAAGGTACCCAGGGCTCGCTAGTCAGCCAGCCTAGTCTCCTTTGTGAGTTGCAAGCCAGTGGGAACCCTTGTCCCAAAAGTAGGGTGGATAGTTCCTGATGAATGGCACTCAAGGTTGTACTTTTGCCTTTACATGCATGTACACACACATACACCCACCCCAACCCCCACACCTGCACACATGAAGTCTCAGGAAGAAAACAAAACTCACAGGACTTGGTGAGCTTCTGAGCATTCCAGGACTTGCGAACTCCCTGTACTGGTTATACAAGCAGTAACAGTTGCTATGGACAGGAAGACTCTGACCTGCTGAGCTGGGGGATTCCTTCAGGGGGAAACAGGTAGGTGCTTTCACGAGTTCTCACACATTCTGGGGTGGGTATTCTGGTGATGAAGCTGCCTCGGAGTCACCTATGCTTCTCTAAGCAGCCCAGTAAATTTACTAAGCCAGCCTTGGATGGGATCATCCTTACTCTGTCATCAGTGTTCTATCTGGAGTGTAGATGTCTCTCCAGGAGAAGTCACGCAGTCCCTAAGTCGCTTCTCAACCCAGCAGCCAGGGAAACCCTATGAAAATGCAAGTCAGGTTGTGCTACTGCTCAAGTCAACCTCGATCCCCAGTCTGCTGCTCTCAGACTTCACGCGGCCCCCACTTTCAGATGGCTGCAGCCAGATTTACTACTCTATACACACACACACACACACACACATACATACACACACGCACACACGTAAACACACACACAGAGCTTACTTCTGCCTCAGGATCTTCGTGCAAACTGTTCCCTTTCCTGGAAGGCTGTCCCCTAATGCCCACCTGCTGCTACTTTCTTTTCTTTTTTTCTTTCCCTAGTTTCTCTCCTTCCTAAAATAATCATGTGCTCATTTATCCTTATTGTCTGTCTTTTCCTATGAACATATAAGCACCAGGGCAAGGGTTTTCTTTGCTTACAGCTGTGTGTTTTCCTTCGAGGGCAATACCTGACAGACAGCAGGAATACATAAAATAGTTTCTCAGAGAACAGCTACTGGGGGACCTGGAGAGATGGCTCAGTGGTTAAGATGGCTCGTTGCTCTACCAGAGGACTGCAGTTGAGTTCCCAGCACTCACGTGGTGGTTAACAGCTACCTGTAACTCCATTAAAAGAGATCTAACACCCTCTTTTTGGCCTTCATGGGCACCAGGCATGCATGTAGTACACATGTATACATTCAGGCAAACTACTTATACACATAAAATAAATACACATAAAAATAAACAATATACCTAAAAAATCAATGAAGTAGACACTTGTATTTTGCTTTTCATTGCTGGGCCAAACACTCGACAAAAGACACTTAAGGAAATAAGCCTTTATTCTGGGGCAAAGATTAATAATACAGCCTAGCAGAGAAGCTAAGTCATAGCAACACGGTCTTGAGGCATCTGGTGGCACTGTGCCCACAGTCAGGAAGCAGGCGGAGAGGAAGCTGGTGCTTGGTTTACTTTCTCTTTTTATTCAGTCTGGGATCCCAGACCACAGACAGCGCCACCCACATTCAGGGGAGGTCTTTCCTCCTCAGTTCAACCTTTCTGGAAACATCTTCATAGACACACGTGCAGGTGGGCTTCTGTGGTGATCCGCAATCCAGTCCAGTTGAGAGTGAGGATTGACATCACACTGCTGTCAGTAAGTTATATGATGATGCTCAAACTTACAGGTGTAAAATCCCCTTCCCAACTGCATGGCTAAGGGAGAGGGCAATATTGAGTGGAACACATCTGTTACACAGGATTGCACTCATAAGAGCCTCTTTGTAATATGGGCTTTCTCTTGCCACGAGCTGCTGGGTTCAGTGTAAGGAGATCATTCCTCAATACCTGCTTTTCTTCATGGCAAACTAGACCACTAGACCTTCAAATGGCCTTCCCGAGTTCCTGAGTTCTTGTTGGCAGACAGGGGTAGAGAATGCACTCATGATGCAGGTGCCCCTCAGGCCATTGAGTGAAACGTAAGAACGTGAACTTGTTGAAGCTAGCCCGGGGCATCTGGTGTGGAGAGAGGCTGCCTGCTCAGCCCACAGTTGCCGTCAGTGGGTCAAGCCTGAATGTGAGTCCCAGCAAGACAGTGCTCCTAAAAATATTTGAGAATCTAATTCTAAGGGTAAGGGTAGGCTGTTTGATATTCTCATGGTAGACATCATGGTAGAATGGGTCAGAAGTTTTAGGACTGATGACATTATCTAATAATAAATTATATATGGGCACACCATTGGTTTTCAAGGCTGAGTCTCTGAAGGCCTTACTCTAGACCTGATAATATTAGTTGTTAGACAGTAGATTATTTTTTCCACCAAAAGTTGTGTGTATATCTGTGTGTGCATGTACCTGTGCATCGGTGTGTCTGTCTGTGTGCCTCTATGAGTGTATTTGTGTATACTTGTGTGTGTATGTGTGTAGATGTCATGTCTCTGTGTGTATCTGTATCTCTGTGTGCGCCTGTATGTTTGTGTGCACACCTCTCTGTGTATATCCGTGTCTTCCGTTAGGTGATGAGAAGTAAATGGGGGAAGAAAGGCTCTGTGTAAATCCTTAAGGAAGGGTAGTGGTGTTTTAAGCAAGCTTGGTCTGGCCTTGAACACTTAACTTTGGAGATGAATCCTGTCCTAATGTCCACTCTGATAGCACCTTTGGAAACTATATCCATCCTTCCCCTTGTGCTCGGCTGTCATCCTCTCGGAATTATTGATCACCTCTCCTGAGCTACAGATATTCTGTTTATCACATTGCATCAGGATCAGTTTGTTCACTATATTGTGGTACTAGGGATTAAATTGAGGACCTTGCATGTACTCGGCAAGTGAACTACCACCAAGCGCATCCCCAGCCCAAGGCACTTACTTGTGATTGCCTTTGAAGTCTAGAGTGCCTAGAGGTACCTGGCTTATTCATTATGGTGTCCTGTTTCTCTCTGTGTGTATCAAAGTACTGGAGACCCACTGCAGCCTCCACTACTGCACCAAAGGCATTTTAAATCAGATTCTGAGAGTCACTAGTGTTTCTAAGGAAAAGGTGTTCGGTGGTGACTTCTTCATGAAAATGACAAGTGCCTCATCCTCTCCGTAAACCAGGGCTTCGAAGCACTTCCTGTTAGAACTTCATTGTCGCACTGTCTGGGTAAAGCTACTTAGTACATAAAGTGGCAGGAAGAGGAGGCACTGATGCTGAACTTAACACTTCCTTCCCCAACTCCCCAAGAGGCAAAAGAGACAATAACTCACCTTGAGACTGTGTGGGCTAACCAGCCCATCACTTCACTGTGTTTCAGTTCCTAGTTTTGTAGAAGTCATGAGTTATTATGCAAGACCTAAGTTTCTTGCAGCTCTAAACTGAGTTTTTGGTCCCATCAGCCGATACTTCTGCCTTCTCATTCTCTGCAGAGCAGGTCATGCCTGGTTCCTGAAACAGACCTACACACACCCAGCCCCATGAGCGGCTTCCTACAGCATGTCTGCCCTTTTGCTCTGACTGTAACTCTCCCACCTACTGCTGCCTTATGGCGTCTGCCTCTGTGTTCTCCTGCTGTATCCTTTATCCTGTGGCTCGAGCCTACGCGCATGAGTGTTTTGAAGTGGGTTTTATCTCTATAAAAGTGGTAGGTGATGAGTTTAGAGCACTACATATGCCAAGGTGCTATTTATATGTTTTATTTTAAACTGACTATGCTGACCTCTTGTCTGCTCATTCTCAGATCTATTTCACGCCACCTTCTGTTCTTAGGAACTTTGTTTTCAGAGGCCAAAGGGATACAGAGGACACTGTAGATGGGGCATGGAAGAATGAAGATTGTGCTTGTGTGTACGTGCGCATGTGTGTGCGTGTGTATGTGTGTGTGTGAGTGAATGTATGCATATGCATAATACAGCATATTTGTGGAGGTCAGAGGAAAACAGCTTGCAGGAATTGGTCTTCTCTTCTACAGTATGTGTTCCTGGCTTGAGCTTAGGTCATCGGGTTTGGTAGCAAGTTCCTTAACCTACCAAGCTGGGTTTTGTCTTCCTTTCTCCCTGCTTCATATAGTTCCTACAGCATTTTGACCACATCTCCACCCCTGGCCAGACAGCCCTTTCCTCTATGTTCCAGCTGGATGCTGTAAGTGCTGCATTCACTCCAGATCTGTGGTTCTCAGCACTCCTAAAACTGCCACCTCATGTTGTGGTGACCCCAACCATAAATTATTTTTGTTACTACTTTATAGCTGTCATTTCCTATTGTTATGAATCATAATGTAAATATCTGATACGTTACCTATGACAGGATTGTTCAATCGTCGAAGGGGCCATGGCTATGGGTTGGGAACTACTGCTTAGATGGTTCTAGGCCCCAAGTTTATAGATCCTAGCAGCCTGTTTCTCCCCTCTAGCCCTCCAGCTACAGTAGTTTCTGCCATTTCGGTTAGCACTTTTGTCTTCCATTACCTGTTTTCAATTCCCCCTACAGCAACTAGAATGGTTTCTGTGACCTCTTACTCTTGGATTATATTATTCTGGACTTATATATCATCACATGTATGCACGGGAAAACAAATATGTGACTATGTGAGCATATGTCTTTGCAGATACACATGTATACACACATATACATGACAATATAAAGAACCTTCAACATAAACAGTTAAGAGCAGCTTTAGGAAAACTGGGAAAAGAAATAAGACTAGGTTGCTAGGAAGTTGTAAAGGAGTCCCAGCCTTAAAAACATAGTTTCCGGGCTGGAGAGATGGCTCAGTGGTTAAGTGCACGGCCTACTTTTTCGTAGGACCCAGGTTTGATTAGCGGTACTTACAAGGCAGTTCACAACTATGTGTATCTCCAGTCCCAGGGGATGTGATGCTCTTTTCTGGCCTCCAAGAGCACAGCACACATATAGTGGACATATATGTGTCTTAGGGTTACAACTATTGTGATAAAACACCATGATCAAAGCAGCTTGGAAAGGAAAGGGTTTATTCAATTACACTTCCACATCACAGTTTATCATTAAAGGAAGTTGGGAACTCAAGCAGGGCAAGAACCTGGAGTGAGGGGCTGAGGCAGAGGACATGGAAGAATGCTATTTACTGGCTTGCTCCTCATGGCTTGCTCAGTCTACTTTCTTATAAAACTCAGTACCCCCATCCCAGGGATGATACCACCCACAATAGGCTGGGCCCTCTCCCATATATCACTAAGAAAATGCCCTTTAGGTCTGCCTACAGTTAGATCTTAGGGAGGCATTTTCTCAATGAGACCGTCTCTGATGACTCTAGCTTGTGTCAAGTTGACCTAAAACTAACCAGTCCAACTGACCCCTTGGCAACATGACACTCAAACACACGGGTTTCTAGTCAGAACCTTTCCTTTCTCAGTTATCTCCATGATGGCACATTAATATTAATATCACAATATAAAACATAAACAACCGTAAAATCCCACAGTCCTTACAAATTCAAACATACTAAAACCCCAGTCTCTTTTAAAAATATCAAATCTCTTTAAATGTTATAAAATCTATTTTAAAAGTTCAAAGTCTTTCAGCTGCAAGTGCCTATAAAAATCAAAATTAAATACAACGCCTTCTAACTTCAACCAGGGCATGGTAACAATCGGAACAAAATCAAACTCCTACAGTATAAATAACTCAATGTCTAATGCCTGGGGTTCACTCGTGATCGTCTGGGCTCCTCCAGAGGGCCTGGGTCACTCTGCTGGCTCCCCTCTCTGCAGCACACACAGCTTGCCTTCTAGGGTGTGGCAGGCTGCTCTTGGTGGTCACCCCACGGTACTGGCATCTCCCAAATGCTGCGGTCTTCTGCTGCAACGGGACTGCTCTTTCCCCAATAGCCTTTTCTAGGCTCTCTTCACGGTGCCAGGCCTCTGCTGCTCTGCATGGTTCTCTCCATCCCAGGCCTTCAACTGCTGCCAGGGCTGCACCTTCACCAGTGGCCTCTCAGCAGAGGCTCAGCTGCTCTCCATGATCTTCACGGCCCTCAAGACAATACCCCATGGGGGACTCCTAAATTACCAAGTTCAGCTGCCAGCACAAGGTACAACCTTGGCCATGTCTGGAACAGAGCTTCCGTGTGCTGACTCTCAGGAAACACTTTCCAGGAGAGTTCACCTCAATGATGCTGGTCTCCTCTTAATCACTTCTAATGTCTCAGTTCCAGCCAACCGGCGTCGACTGTCTCAGCAAAGCCAAGGTTTCACTGCAGTGGTTGTGGTATCTTGTGACTCACACCTGATTCTTCAGCTCCGGCAAACCAGAACCACAGACTCTTAATTCAAAATAACAAATGGCCCCAATAGAGTCTCTCAATGTCCCTCCCTCTTCTGCATTGGCTTCAACATTCTCATCGTCCAAGTGCACCAAGCACTGATCATTCGATGGCGTTTCTAGCCTAAAGTTTTAAAGTCCTTCAACAGTCTCCCTACAAAAAGCATGGCCAGGTCTGTCATAGCAACACCTCACTATTCTGGTTCCATCTTATCTTAGATGTTTTTTTTTCTTCGCTGTGTTGAAACACCAGGATCAAAGGATCAAATAAACTTGGGAAGGAAAGGGCTTATTTGACTTCCACTTCCGTATCACATCACACCATCAAAGGAAGTCAGAGCAGGAGCCCAAGTAGGACAGGAACCTGGATCCAGGAGCTGATGCAGAGGCCATGGAGGGGTGCTACTTACTGGTTTGCTCCTCGTGCCTTTCTCAGCCTGCTTTCTTATAGAACTCAGGGATGGCACCACCCATAATGGGCTGCCCCCCCATCTGTCACAAATTAAGAAATTGTCCCTCAGGCTTGCCTACAGTTGGAACTTAGGGAGGCATTTTCTCAACCTGAAAGTCCCTTCTCTCTGATGATGCTAGCTTGTATAAAGTTGACATAAAAGTAGCATATATATATATATATATATATATATATATATATAGGCAACACACAACACACACACTTAAAATAAATAAAAATTAAAAAAGCTTTATTGAGCATACTTAACATTTTTACAACCATAACTTTTATGTGTGCATGTGTGTGACCTGAATTTTTACAGTGAGCATTTATTCACATATTGCTTATACAATATTAAAAATAAAGTTAATGATATTAAGAGCAGAAGTGGAGAACACGTTAAGTGTATTAGCCTAAACTGTAAGCCATGTAGGGAAAGAGAATAACAATCATTCACTCATTCAGCAGATTTTACTGTTTATTGTGTGGCCAGAAACTGTGGTGGTCCTCACCCTGACTATCCATTAGTGACCGCCACAGGCATGATCTGTGCCCATATTATCTGCAGTGATTAAACATCTGGGATGCTGATGTTTCCTAATCGTAAGTGAATAGTCCCTATTGCCCATAGTATTGAGAAATTAGGGCAACGAGAGAGCTAGCCTAGTAAAGTAAGGCTCCCCTGATGAAGTAATTTATTAACTGAATCCTGTTTCCCTTCCTTATTACCTCAGGGAAATTGAGAGACAGAAGGGGATTGTCCAAATCAGGGATTGCTTTCCTGGTTCCTCCTCTCACCTCTTCTTTAGCTACTTTAAAAGAAATAGATTGCTACAATGTTTCAGGAAGCCCATGATAGGATGCTAGCTTACTAGAAGCAGGTAGAGATTCTGCGAGAATCTTCTAGTACCTTGTGTGTTCTAACCACACATTCCATCACTGGGCTGCATCTCCAGCCCCAGCGTTGTGGGTCTTACAGTAACTCACAAAACTGGTCAGTGGAACACTCAGAAGGTAAGGCTCTCAAGGGATCAACAGAGACTAAGGGCTTCAGGCCTAGCTCAGTGGTAGAACATTTCCCTAGCAAGCTTAAGGCCCTGGATTTAATCCTTAGCACAACAAAATAAGATCAACATCAAAGCCAGAACCAAACAAAAGCAAGACCCATTGGTATAAGGATGCCAATGTCAATGAATCCCTCATCCTTTGATAAAGACAACTGATACCCCTATCCCAATGCAGAGCCATCTGCACTCTGGGCAAGTGTTCTAACCCTGAGATAACACCCCAAGCTTTGTTTCCCATTCTGAAGCAGCAAAGATAAAAATGTGAGAACATCCTCCATCTTCTAATCATCTATCTGCTCGGATGCATTCCTTGGGGGGGGGAGGGAGTTGGAATTTGTTCTACAAAAGCTACCTATGGGTAAGTTACTGTCTTCCTAAGCTTTGTATTTTTCTTCATTCATTTTCTTCTCCAATTTTCCAATTCATAGGCATTTTGGTGACGGCTATCATCTTATTTTTATTGTAACTCACCAGTCTATTTTATTGTCAGCCACAATTTTCCCATACAATTAGGTTACTTGCAAAGGAGCTCATTAATCGCAATTATAGTTTAGATACAGCACGTCTGACCAGTCTCTCCAGACTATATGAAAGAAGGTTGCATTTGCCTTTGATGTCCAAGTTACAAAAGTAACGACAGGTTTTTTCGTTTGACCTCAGCGGCCTCTCGCTATTTTGTGCATTGTCAATAAGGTGTGTCATCCACACTTAAAACCAGCTGCTGTAGTGTAGCAACGCACCCAGTCCTTCCTCTCCGGCTCTGGCTCCTCCATGTCTGCACCCTGCAGGGACACTGAAAAACTCAGCGCTGCCTCTGCCTGCTCTGAAAGGAGCATTGTGAGAGCCAAGGGCTCAGCCTCAGTACGCCCAAGCCTGCCAAGCGGGCCAGCCCTGGGGTTGTAAGAACAGAATAGGGATTTATGTGTGCACGGTGGAAACAGAAGATCCGAAGCAGTGATGCTTGGGACTGGGTATCTACAAGGTTTCTTGCCAGTCAATCCCCTACCTTCTAGTCTCACTCAGGAAATAGTCGGAAGGATACAGAACTCAGTGGGAGGATCATCCACACCCTCCGTCAAGCCTTCTTTGGGCTCCTAGCCATCTAGCAACTATGCTTGGCTCTACTCTTTAACTCACAAGATTTCTCAGCCACGTCAACAGATTCACAGAGATAGGCTTGCATCTGTAGCAGTGGTACAATCGTGTTACAGGTGCCTATGTGAATGAGCTATGATTATGTTTAGTTGGCCAAAATAGATCTTTGTGTAGTGCTCAGCCACTCAAATTCACGGGGGATGCTTAGTTTTCAGGGATTATAAGGAGAAATGTCCCACCTCACAGTGCCTTCCTCTGAGGCTACAGACATCATAGTTACAGGAAGCGTGTGGTGAGAATCTGTTGCTGTCGGAACCCATCAAGAGTTCTTCCTAGCTCCGGTAGCAGGCAGGGGTGTGTAACTGAGGTTTAAGGGCACAACTTTGTGGTCTAGCAGTGTTCTTGCTGGTGTGAGGTTTGGCCTCAGAACAGTTTCTGCTGTTTCCCCGGGGCTGGGGTGTGATGTGGGGCTCACGACATTTCTTCTTCTCACACTTGCTGCTTCCTTCCTGCCCGAGATTTGGCCGATTTCTTTTTTTTTTTTTTTTAAATTTAACAACACATTCTCTTCAGAAGCTGGAATAAAATTGATTTTTCGTGAGTGCTTAGATGGGTACCATTTAACCCACACTTACTGTGGACTCACTCGGCTTCACACAGAGCAGAAATCCCTACTGATGAGGAAATAGAGTGGGGCTGGATGATTTGCTCAGAGACACAGCAGGCAGCACACAGTCTCTCCAGACTCCAGGGTCTTTGCTCTGACCCACTGCACTGGTTCTCCACCTCCATGCATGAAAGACCCTGGGCTGCTTCCACTTGACCCATCAGATTGTGCTCGGTGCACATTCACTTCCATGATACCAAAGCTGGTAAGTTGATACAAAAGTAGCTTCATTAACTCCTAAGAATTCTAAAGGCAGCCTTGCTGAGTTAGAACGTTCACGTTCTCTGAATGGAAAGCTGGGTTAAAAATGCTCTAAATCCTTCAAAAAGCAATACAATCTTTTTCTTTTTTTAATTACCACTGACTACATTTATAACCACTAAGGTTAAATATAGAAATACGTTTTGTAGGAAACTGACAAACTGTCTTTCAAAAAGTGTCTACTCTGGTTTCCTCTCCCAGCAGCCACAGCCGCTATGAGCTGAGCGGTCCTGCTACTTGGTCCTGCTACTCAGGAACTCTTGCTGTCACTGGGGTTCTGAGTTTCGGCCGTCCTAAGAGACACACAGTGGTATCTCATTGTTTTCGTTTGCATTTCCCCGATGAGTATGATGTGGAACATCTTTTGTGTGCTTATTTGCATCTGAATGTCTCTTCTCTGGTGGAGTTCTTCCAGTCTTGGGCCTATTTTTCAAGCACTTCTTTGCTTTCAGACTTTTTTTTTTTTTAATTTCTCTCTCTTTTTTCTTTCCCTTGTGGGTGTGAGATTGACCTCAGGGCCTCCTGCGTGTCAGGTAAGTACTCTACCACTGAGCTACATGCCCAACCCATGCTTTTTTCTTGTTTTATTTTAAGAATTTAAGTACAGAAACTTAGAAATAGAGGAGGAAGTTTTTAACTACATTAAGATAGACAGAGCACTTTTAAGAGATATATTGTAGAAATTAAAATTTAGTTTTCCAATTTGACATTGACTAATAATAATAAAGAATTGTTCATTGTAGGGAAAAAATTTAGGACATGACAAATTTCTACAGCAGGTTTAGGATCTGACTAGGGCTGGGGTGTCGGCCTGATGGCGCTAATGTGTCTGAAACTCACCCTAGGTGGTGGGGAGCCAGCAGGGCAGGGTGGTTGAGAATTCAGGTGTTGGGGTTCAGCCCCAGTGCTGGGGTTTATCAGCTGGATGACCTTGGGCCGATTGTTTAGCCTTTGTGGCTTTCAGTGTTCCAATCTGGAAGGAGGAGAAAGATTCCTTACTGTGATGAACTGAATGTGGCCCCCGCCCCTGCACACACACATGCACACATTTATCTCCTGGAGCCCTAACCCTTAGAGTGGCTGTATTTGGATGTGATACTTAGAAGTAATGTACTAAGTAGGAATGGCCTGATCCCTAGGATTGCTTAGAGAAGGGGACAGTGACCTCTCTTTGAGGAGCACAAATCGCGGACCACATGAGCCCACAGTGAAAATGTGGGCATCTGATGCCCATCCCTTTGACTACCTTAGTTTTGAACTTCCTGTATCTAGAATTGTGAGAAAGCAGGCTGTTGTTGAAGTCACCTATTGTGTGGCATTTTTGTACCAACCTAGTAGGACTGCTGAATCTATATTGCTGTGGATGTGTTTTAAAGGTCCCCTAAAGTCTCATGTGTGGGAAAGTTCCCATCATGGGGTGAAACTCTGGGAGGAGCACTCCAGCGGCAGGAGATCACCGACGGCATGACCATGGAGAGAACACTGAGCCCCTTTCTTCCTCCCTCCCTCCCCTCTTCCTCTTCTTTCTCTTCTTCCTCCTCTTTCTTTTTCTCCCCCACTCTCCCCCCTCTTCCCCTTTTCTCCCCCTTTTCCTGGACACCATGAGTGAACGAGCAGCTTTGCTGTACTAGACTCCTCCCACGGTGACATTCTGCTTTAGTCTAAGACAGCGGTTCTCAAACTGTGGGTCGTGACCCCTCTGAAGGTTGCATGTCAGATATCCTGCACATCAGATATTTACATTACAACTCATAATAGTAGCAAAATTACAGTTATGAAGAAGCAATGAAATAATTTTATGGTTGGGGTCACCACAACATGAGGAACTGTATTAAAGGGTCATAGCATTAGGAAAAGGGTCATAGCATACTCTTAGACCAAAACCATCAGAGCCAGCCAACCACAGACTAGTACACCTCTAAAAACTGGGCCAAAATAAACCCTCTCATTTTAAATATATTTTCTCTGATATTTTGTCACAGTGATTGAAATCTCTCTCTCTTTCTCTTTCTCTCTCACACATACACACACACATGCACACATGAATAGTTCTAGGCACATGGTACCAGCACTGGGAAACTCTATCCGGCATTGTTAACATCAGATCTGTGGTCCCATGATTACATAGTATATTCACATTAACTGGACACAAGAGAACTGAGTTTTGACAAATTTCTGAGAAACTAATCTTAAATTAGTTAAGAGGGAGACATTTTTGTAGCACGAATAATAAAAACCCAGAGACAGATATTGGTGTTCAACCTGAAGATCAGAAAAGCAAAGCAGCCAAGCCACTAGAGAGCTCTTACCTCTATGAATTCTTCAGACTAAAAGACAGTGAGGTCCTGTGTTATCTCACTCTATATTCCTCTCCAGGGCTGAGATTAAAGGTGTGCACCACTGCCTGGCCTATATGGCTGACTAGTGTGGCTGTTTTACGTTCTGCTCTTCAGACAAGCTTTATTTATTAAAATACAAATGAAACATCACTACACATTTTCATTTAAAGATAAGTCAGTCAGACAGATAAGCACAAACTTGCCAATCTAATTTAGGGCCAATAAGTCATGGCTTACTTCTTTCTTCCATCACTTGTCAAATGTTTGGATTTATGTATTTTTTTTTCAAAAAAAAAAAGGCATTCTCCTTCTTTCTCACTAATAAAACCCCAAACCAATAACACATAAGTTGTAATTTGTCTTGAGGGAAGGAGAAAACAGAACAGGAAATGTCTATACAGACAAAGGAAGCCCATAAAACAGATGGTTCTTGTAACTGTAGGAATTCCCAGTATAAATGGCATCAAGTTAAATGCCATTTTCCAAAGAGAAGATACCAGATAGCATAAATGTTAGTCTTTAAACAACTTTAATATAGTCAACATTCAATTTCTCTTAACACATTCAACTTACAGATCTCTGGATCCTCTAATCTTCTGATAATTATTATGAAAATTAATTCAAGGTGAGAAAATAATTTTCTGTGAAGGCCAGAGAACTATGAAAACAACAAATTCTTTCAATAAAGGTTGAAATCTGTTTTTCATTTCAAAGAATTGCGATACAAGGGGACACAGAAGAGATTAAGCGCTTGAAGAGAAAGCAGAGGAAACCCAAAGACATAGAGCAAAAGGCAAGGGAAAGAAACAGGAAAGGAGGAAAAGAGGGATGGAAACAAGGAATTAAAAGAAAATTCTAAAAGTGAAACAGTTCTATAGGTCTTTTCACATTCACGAATAAAATTCCTCTGAGGAGGGAGGTGTGAAGATGCAATTTATCGGCAGGATTTTCACTGCTGAACAACAGTCTCGCTTCCTCTTTCCCTTAGGATGTGGGTGAAGAAGGCCATGCCAGTACTGGGGGATTCAAGCCCATCTGCCATTTGTTGCTCTGCAAGTGACTTATGTGATGGAAATTACCTGTGGCATTCAAAACACACATGTGGGGCGTATGACAGTTTCCTCTTTTCTTCTTAAGGGTCTCCTGCAGATTTCTGTGCTGCAGTATTCAACAAGCAATGTTTAAACTCAGTCAGGGACTGAGAAGATACTTCAGTCCGAAAGTTCTTGCCACAGACCACAAGGACCTGAGTCTGATCCTCAAACCCAAGCAAAAGTCAGGTGCCACACATTCCCCCTCACATGTGGATGCCAGCTGGGAATCGCTGATTTTGTGTGTTCAATCTGTAATACTGTAGAAGCAAGAATACAGAAAGAGGTCATGGTAGCGGTAACTTAGTGGAAGGGGGCTAGGAGAATGCATTATCTAATACAAAATCAGAGAGAGGAGGCTGGGGTGAATTTAAGCAGGGAGGGGATTAGATGGGGGAGTTAAAGGAGCAAGAAGGAATAATAAACTGAGCAGAAAGATGTATGTAGTCATTTGGAAGTATACTTTCTTATAACCTAGTTAAAATATGTAACTTGCAATATATATATATATATATATATATATATATATGCGCTGCATCTTGAAGCTATGGATTATTAAACAAAAATCTTTATTTATTTATATAAGGGCATCTCCTTATAAGTTGTTGATCAGGAAGGCCCCTAAGGCCCTCAAATAATATAGGCCCCTGCAAATCCTCTTGGTTGCCCCAAGAGCTAGATGATAAGACCTTATTACTGAAAATAGCACATGCCTTAGCTCTAAGACACAAAGAAGTCAAACTGTTACTGAGCTGCAGGTTCCCTTCTTACTGGCTAGCTTTCATAGTGCTGGATGGTGATATGTGAGCTTACTGAGGAGGAAAGGTAGCTAAGGTCTTACTGAGCTGTGGATCCTTTGAACTACAATACCTACCCACCAAGGGAGAGATGTGCACACTTGTGTAATAGCGGCAGGGCTGTTATCGGAGTAACCAATCACTCTCTCTGTTCAGTTCACTCTACATGGAAATTCATGCCTCGTACTACAAACTCAGTTAAGTACCCATTATTGGGACTGTCATAGGCCCTAAGTAAATACTACCATGGTTTAGCCAAGCTGTCATAGCATCGAATTACTTGGTAAATAGTTACATTTGTACCCACAGAAAAATGCTACCCTTAGCCTATTAGTCCAGCTCCTATTGCTGTGATAAAGACCATGAAGAAAAGCAACTTGGGAAGGACACAGTTTACTTCATTAACTCCAAGGTTACAGTTCATAATTAAAGAAACAGGGCAGGAACCCAATCAGAATCCTGGAAGCAGGAACTGAAGCAGAGACCATGGAAGCATGGGCTTTACTAGCTTGTTCTCCGTGGCTCACTCAGCTTGCTTTTCTATACAACCCAGAACCACCGGCCCAGGGCTGGCCCCATCCACAACGGTCCCTCTCACATCAATAATTAATCAAGAACATGTCCTACAGGCCAATCTAATGGTGGTATTTCCTAAACTCAGGTTCCTTCTTCAGATGATTCTCTTTGTGTCGAGTAAAACCTAACCAGCACACAGTTAATCACAGTTGATCAGAGATGCCTCCTTTTCTATTGATCAGAGGTAAATTCAGAAGTTCAAGGCTGCTCCGGGTACTGAGAATAAGTTATGGTTGAGTGCTTTGCTACAAAGAAGACATTTACAGAATTCCCTCTAAGGCGCGAGGATGATTGCAGAAGAGGGGATGGAAAGAAGTTAAGAGCCCGAAAACAGGGAGAAAGGCGTAAGATGCCACCTTTTAGGCAGGATACAGCCATGGCAATCATGTTCCCACAACACCTACAGTTACCCACACTGACTGGGTCTGCACAAGAATGGGCCTGTCAACACTCAAGCTTGGATGGGGAAAGGGCTCGGGGGGGGGCTGCTGATAGATTCTGGAAGAGGAGAAATCATTGCCATTAGTTATAGACCCATTGTGATCCAATCAAGCTTCAATGGATAGTTCCAAACCCAGGTTAAACACGGTGGGTCACAAAACAAAACAAAAAGACATTAATCAGAGGAAGAGATTGATAGGGAAGAGGGGATGCTGGTAGGGATGGAAGGGAAGTAAGAGCAGCTCGGGGTGAGAGTAGTCAGAATATCTTAGATGCATGTTGCCAAAGAACAAACTTAAAAATACATGAGTGAAGTTGTATGTAATAGTAATCCGAGCACTGGGTACCAGAGACAGGAGATCCCATGACTCGCTGGCCAGGCAGGATAGCCTATTTTCTGAGCCCCAGGTTCCTGTGAAAATTCTGTCTGCCCAAATCAAGATGGATGACACTTGAGGAAGAGCAACTGAGGTTGGTCTCTGGGTTCCACATACACATGTATACATGTGCAAACACACTTACACACACATCTACAAGCCCAGCAACGTGTTCACATATATGTGAAAAGTAATTCAATTAGTACTTATTTGTCATGTACTGTATGGCAGGTGATGGGGCAGTAGATGTCAGTCAGTCTGCCTCAGTGAGCATGCAGCAATACCCCTACGTTACTACTTACGGATTACTGTGTACTTTCCGAATGTTGTCATATTTTCTGATCCATCTTGTTCCCCTAGATCCTTCCACTGGGCATTATGCTTACGTCAGAATAGGGGAGTAAATTAAAACAAACAAACAAACAAAAAGGATTCTTAGATAATTAGGAAAAAAATAATTTGAAAGGCAGGCATTACACGTGCTTATTTAAAAGAGATTTTTCTTAGCCTAACACAGTAAGTGGCTGTGTCAGTTATTTCTTTTTGTTTTTATTTATGTATTTATGCACCGGGCTGTGGTGGCATACCTTTAATTCCAGCATTCGGATGCAGAGGCAGACAGATCTCTGTGAGTTCGAGGCCAGCCTGGTCTACAAGAGATAGTTCCAAGACAGGATCCAAAGCTAGGGAGAAACGCTGTCTTGGGAAAAAAAAAAAAGGATACAAAAATGTGTTTATGCATGTGAGTGTTTTGCCTGCCTGAATGTAAGTGTACCACATGTACATAGTGCCCACAGTAGCCAGAAGAGGGCATTGTCCTTCCTGGAACTGGAGTTAGAGATGGTTGTGTGCCCCCATGTGGGTACTGAGATCTGAACCTGGGTCTTCTGCAAGAGCAGCAAGCAAGTGCTCTTAGCCACTGAGCCATCTCTCAACCCTGTATTAGGTACTTTGGTGTAATAAAAGACCTTGGCCAAAAACAACTTGCAAAAGTTGTTGGCTTACAGATGCAGATGCCATAATGGCGGAGAGACATTGCAGCAGGAGCTGGAGCAGGAAACTGAGAGAACCGCACACAGGAAGCAGAGAGGGCAAACAGGAAGTGGGCAAGGCTATCAACTCCCAAAGCCTGCTCCAGGGATGCACTTCCGCCAGCAAAGTTCCACCAAGTCCCCTAACAGTGCCACCAACTGGGGACCATTTGCTTAAATACCTGAGCCTGTGGGGTTATTTCTCAGGCAAACCACCACGGTAGCTTATGCCCTCCACCTTAGCTTTGGTAGGCTGAGGCAAGATGCTCAGGAATTCAAGGTCATCCTTGGATATATATTTGCTGTGAGCTAGCCTGGATTATATGATGAGACCCTGTCTCAAAAGTCTTTTTCTATATATCATTGTCTTAGTTACTTTCCTATTGCCGTGACAAGATGCCGTAACCAAGGCAACGTCTGAAAGAAAGCATTCAACTCAGGACTTGCTTACAGTTTCAGGGTGTGAATCCATAAACATTAAGGCAGTGAATCTGGCAGCAGGCAGGCAGCCATGGTCCAGAGCAGTAGCTGAGAGCTTACAAGGTTGAGAGGAGGGGGCAGGGCAGAGACAGAGCCACAGAGACAGAGACTGGGCCTGACATGGGCTTTTTATTTTTTTATTATTTTTATTATATTTATTATTAATTATTTATTAAAGATTTCTGCCTCCTCCC
>NW_026068269.1:18353-28064 GCF_014885135.2 Alexandromys fortis | reverse complement strand
GTGCTCTCTCTCCTTCTGCTCCTGATTTGGACCTTGAGATTTCAGTCCAGTGCTCCAATGTGGGTCTCTGTCTCTGTCTCCTTTCATCGCCTGATGAAGGTTAATATTCAGGAGGATGCCTATAAGTTTTTCTTTGGGTTCACCTTCTTATTTAGCTTCTCTAGGATCATGAATTATAGGCTCAATGTCCTTTATTTATGGCTAGAACCCAAATATGAGTGAGAACATCGACATGGGCTTTTTAAACCTCAAAGCCCATCCCCAGTGACACACCTCCTCCCACAAGGCCACACCTCCAAATTCCCCCAAAACAGTTCCACCAAGGACCAAGCATTCAAACATATGAGTCTATGGTGACCATTCTCATTTAAACCATCAAAAACAATAAATATTATTTCATTTTTCCATAGCCTCATGCAAGTCATGTAAGTCAAAATGAAACATTTTTCCAGAACAGAATAGCTAATAACGCACATAACCTCTGTGGCTTTTTGAGCTAAGCCTGTATGTACTACTGTTAGATGTGTTAATTCTCTGGGTTTCAGCAATGACAGTCTCTTACTCTTACACTTCAGAGGGGAGCATACCCGGGCCTACTTGACAGGCTGGACCATCATGTAGGCTCAGAAGCAGCCTAAAAATGTGTGTGCTTGCCAGTCATTCTGGTTCCCAAGTGCCTGTTCCATCTTCACTACCTCTGAGCAGGCCTGAACCTTTACCATGATTCCCGGGTAATGGCTCACACACCTAAATCCTGTTGCTGCTCGTACCAGCAGGCCACTGCCTATTTGTCCCCAACTCAGTTATAATCATTTCCTCCCCACTCCACCCCCATTTGGGACTCCACTTACAGTCAGTGGGGATCCTTGGCTAGGGACTTTTGGGGAGATTCTTGTGACTTGATCTTGGTCAATAAAACAACACTTACTTTAGGTGGGGGATTGGGGAGTAGTTCCTTTGGTAGCGTGCTTTCTGTAGGAGTGTGGAAACCTGGAGTTGGACCCTTGGCCCCTGTAACAAGGTTAAGTCACGCCAGACTGACTGGCCAAATCAGTAAACTCCACGTTTAGTGGGAGAGTGTCTCAAAAACTCAGCAGGATCTCTGTGAGTTTCAGGCCAGCGAGGGCTGCACAGTGTGACCCTGTCTCAAAAAACGAACGGCAAACAAAACATCGCGGCATGGGAAGGCGAGTGACGGGAAGACTCGCAAGTGTTTCCTGCTGCTAAAATGAGACTCACGATACTGCTCACCGCCACACAGGGAACAACAACGCGAGAGCTGCTGCATTGCTGAGCTCTCTGACCGAATAGATTGACGCTCTGAGGAAGGCAAGGCAGAGCATGCGCATGGAGTCTATCCTCAGTCACGAATGCTGAGCCATGAGACTGTCTATCATCCTCACATCTTCTTTTAACTAGATAGCGTATTTTCCTACTGCGTACCCTTAAACCAGCAAAACTGTCATACGGGAAGGCCTGATAGACCTGCTTCTGTCCATGTCATGGAAGCCAAAGAATCTGAGTTGATGGTCCTGTGTGGGCTTTGATCGACTACTCTAGTTTCAGAAGGAAGAAAGTGACATAGTAATAGAAGCACAGGATGGACACATTTGCTGCTTTTATTTAGAATTTTTATTTTGAGATTGTCGTAGCTTTACGTGCAGGTGTAGAAGGGAAGACAGAGAGACCCACGTAGCTTCACCCACTTTCCCACAGTGCTGACATCCGGCCGCTGAGGCGCAGCCCTCTTGGAGCTTACCGTCCGCCCTAAAACAAGACGTATGGTTTGAGGACGAGTTCCACAAAGTCTCATGGGCTTTACTGGGAGAAATTTACAAAGCCAAAATAAACAACGAAAGTGGAGAAGGGGCCAAGTCTGTTTGCTGGACAGATGGTGGCTGGGCATTCCAGGGAAAGGACTGTTTCCGTTGCTGGTTTTCCTACAGGATATGAATGACAGCAGCTAGAGGACGGCAGGGTAATCAGACTTTTTGAGTAACATCATTCAGGAGTTAAGTCGTAGTTTATAGCAATTGTTTGGGGAAGTCAGCTGCCCAGCACCTAAAGAACTTGGGGGTCTATGGAAGAAAGAAACTGGTCAAGGAAGCAGTTTGGGTGTAACCTTGGTGACTTGCTGTCCAGGAAAAGTAGAAGAGACCTACAAGTGCTGGTAGTCTTATATGTCACCATGAGTCTTATATTGCTTTTTATATTCCTAGGATGTAGCATGAAAGGTGTCAGATAATGTAACGAATGTACTTTTATGCCAATTGTTATTGCGACTCATTGTCTTTTCTTTGGATAAGCCTCTCTGAAGAATCCATAGCTCTAAGGGAAGGCTCCCTAGATCCAGCATGGTCTCCTGCTCTTGCATCCTAGTTACTTCCTCTGGCAACTCAAGCCGATGGAGTCTGTGACAGAAGCACCAAGGACTCAGCAACAGCAGGCTCTCCACACAGCATAGCCCTTCCCAGAACACCCTTTTAAAGCTTGCCAGATGTAGGATTAGATAGGACGCATGACCAGATCCTGCCCCTGTCAGTAAACTTTTACAAAAACTCCATCTCGTACCCAATTTTCTCCTAATTCGTCACCAAAACCTTTTAAGATGCTCCCACAGAAGAGTCTTGTTTCTGAGCAAACATCTTCCTTGAATACTAATGCATTTCATCTTTCCAGCAAAGAATCAAGAGTTTGAGATTTCTTTTGTGTAATTAATTGGGGCCCAGCATGGTGGCATATGCATATAATCACAGCACTCTGGACATAGAGGCACGGAGATCAGGAGTTCATGGTCATCCCTTCCTATACAGCTAGTTCAAGTTCAGCCTGGGCTATGTGAACCCCTGCCTCAGATAAACACACACACACACACACACACACACACACACACACACACATAATGACTGTGTTTTGAGTAAACTATTTTAAGCTTCCTGAGAAACTGAAAATAACCAGAGGAATCCTTGGCCTCTGTCTGCCCCACCCCCTCAGGCACTTGTCACTGCCCTTTCCAACTGCTAGGATTCTGAGCAGGAGTAGATTTGGAACTAGAAGCAGGGTGTGGTGGCACATGGTAGCACATGCCTATAGCACCGACGCTTGAAAAGCTGGGGCAAAAAGATAGCTAAGACTTTGAAGCATGCCTGGGCTACAGAATGAAAGTCTGCCACAAACCCACTAAACTAACAATAATTAAACATTAGTTACTCAGTTAAAAAAAGAAGAAAGAAACTGTAAGTCCAGGAGGCTCCAGACAGTGAACAGAGGGTTATGAAGAGCCTACAACTTCTAGATCTCTGCAGTCCACTTACCTTCCTCATGGGTACTGAGCCCTCAGCCTGGGCAATTGTCTGACCCCAAGCTCTCTTTTCCAGAGACAACTAGTCCCAGCTCTGTTAGGAGACATCAAAGGATGCAACAAGCAAGCTGGCATAGCGACACCTGCTCTGTCCCTGGGAGGTGGAACACGTCACTTGTCTCCCCTAGCGACTCCTTCTACCACGACTCTGCTTAATCTGTGGTGTAGCTCATCATTCTAGGATGGAAAAAGAACCTCAAGCAGAAACACAACAAGACAGTAACGTTTAATGTCTTCTGAAAAGAGAGGAAGTGCTTTTATTACCTTCATCCATTGCCACCGTACTTTGAAGGGGACAACTTCAAATGAACGGGAGTTTGGAAAGCTGACCTTGGCTGGTATAAGAATAGCGAGAATGTGGTGCTTCTCAGTTTCTCATTCAGGATCTCAGTGTTCCAGGAAGTGGTTTGCTCGAGTTTCTTTTCTCTATTTAGCTGTCCTGAATGCCAGCTTCAGAGCTCAGGCATCACTGCCAAGGATCCTGCTGCTGCATTCAGCTGCCATTCACAGAAACAACCCTCCACACCGCCCCGCATTCGGGAGTCTGTCTTCCAGCGCGAAACAGGTGGAAGGACCTTCTGCCTGCAGTCTCCTGGCAGGCTCTGCTGCTTCTACTGCCCAGGGCCAAGAATGACAAAAATCCTTTGTGTTTATTTCGGGGTGGGAAAGACCAGATATTACTGTGAACAGCAGTTAACTTGCTGTTCAGACAAGACTCCCAGGGCAGCTGTTGTAACTCAGACAGCAATAACTTTAACATGCTGTTCTGCTGCCAGGATAGATTGATAGAAACTTTGAACAAATCATTTAAGAAATTATGCTTTCATGATAATGTTGAGCAATTTTGAGATCAACCTCAGATAACTGAATATTTGTTAGTATCATATCAAAGATGTGCAACAAGATATTAATCAACGAGGGCTTTGCTGAGACTTCCATCTCATTCTTAACATCTGCTTTCATTTAAGTCTGTAAGTTTTCTGTCTGCAAAAATTGGAAACGACACCAGATTTGCAATCCACAGCCATGGTTGAAGCAGACTTAACTTCTTAGGTGCCGGCGCTCACAGTCTTACTTAAACCAGCATATGAGACGGTTTCACAACGGAATATTAAATTCTAACTTGTGAACCAGACAGCTGTTTGTTAGCCAAAGCTTTACTCATGCTTAATGTTTAGTCTGAACACAGAGAAGTGCACACATGAGCTTTTAAAGTTTTTCAATGAAGAAACCATTATTAATATTTAAATAGTTATTTATTAAATATTTAATAATATTTAGTTATTACTATTAGATAGTTATTTACACTGAAGTAAAATTACTTCAGAAGATAATAAAGACATGATTAGCTGAAATAAGTTATTCTTAGAAATTATTTAACACAAAGTTATATGAATTTCAATATCCCCAATTAAATATCCTTGAGACCTAGATCTTATTAATGTTTTTGTTTTTAAAAAGTTTGATGATTTTGCCTTGAATAGGCCTGGCCCAAAATTAAGGACTATATTATCCTTCCCCAGAGAGAGCAAACGGCACTGATCATGGCACTGTGCATCTTAAGATGTGCTTGAAGCCCAGAGTTAAGACTGACATTGCTGCTCATGGCAGCACATTCCTATGATCCAGCACTCTGGAAGCAGAGACAGGAAGATCACTGCTAGGGATGGACAGTGAGTTCCAGGCCAGTTAGGGCTACATAGTGGGGTCATGTCTTCAGAACAAAAGAAAATAAAAATTTACTTTGGCTCATATTGATTTTTGCTTTGTTTTGCTTATTTGGGGCTTGGGAGATTGGCCAACCATTGAAGAGATTGCTATGCCAGCAAGAGAACCAGTGTTTGGATCCTCAGAGCCCATGCAAATGTCAGGTGGCAGTGATAGCCCACGCCTCGCCCAGCCTTGGAAGTTAGAGGCAGGGGTCTCCAGTACAAACTGGCTAGAGAAACTTGCAACATGGGTAAGTCTGGGCTTGATTGGAAGACCCTGCATCAAAAGAATAAGGTAGATTGCAGAGGAAGAAGATCCCCAGCATCAGCCTCAGGCCTTTACATGTGTATACGTGTTCACGTGTACTCAAACATGCCTGTTCATCTTACATACAAACACACGCAAAGCTGAAGATAAAAAGTTTGAACGCTGCTGGACACTTGGACAGACTGACACTACTACCATTTGACTTGCCCTGTCAATGGCCTACTTGGGTGTCTCTTTTCTTTCTCATTATTGCTTCTACTTCTTCAGTCACGGTACAACATGCTGTACTCGTCTGCCGGGTCTGTCCTGCCCAGCAACTACCACTAACCTGTGCCAGCCTTCTCTGTCATTCATGGTGCCCAAACGGGCACAACAGCCTCTGCCAGTTCTGCCACCTTCTTGCTGGTTACTCTTCCCCTGTGGTGTCTTCTTCTGTCGTCTCTTCTTACCTCTCCTAGAGTCCAGAACTGTCATACTCTCTCTTTGTGCTTCTCTTGACAGTTGCGAGCTCCTGCTTCATCCTGAGCACTCACCACACACGGCTAACGCCAAACCACAAGGTAAACTAGGTTCTCTCACACTGAGGCTGGCTCTTTCTCTGACCCTTTGGAACATGTCACCGATACTTGATCTTCCTGGAAGTCCAGTCTTGGCTTTCTTCTCTGTACCCTTTCTGTTTCTAGAATCAGGGATCCAGGGAGCCTTCTCCCGCTTCCTGTTTCTAGATCAGGGATTCAGGGAGCAAGATGTATTACGATAAATACATGTGACAACCAAGTTCTACCTATCCAGAGCCTTACCACTTGACACGCCCTATATTATCAAAAGACATGGTCTAATTACTCCGGTTGATGAGTAAGTACTGTAGAGATATTAATGAGAACAAAGTTCTCCAATTCCTTTAAACTGTGAAGTCCATGGGTGTGATACACAGAAAAGTAAAGGAAACTCCTAATTTTAACATGTTTTAAGCCAACTTTATCATACACCTCAGTAGATGATGACCCTGGTTTGAATGAATTTAGAGATTTTGAGAAGCCAAGTGCTGAAGGCTACATGGTGAGGACAGACATCATGAAAGTACTATGTTTGCTTTGTAAATGAGGCAATGTAGAATAATTCCTCCTAGCAGTAAATTAGGGTTTTCTGCCATGACAAAGGTAGGTGTTGGGGGGAGGGAGAGGCTGCTCAAAAGCAAACCATCACAATAATCAATTTTCATGAAAATTTATATTTTTTCAAACACAGCATTGGCCAAAAGAGATAATTTTCATATAAATTAACACATTTACATCTCAGATCATACTTATAAATTTAAGAAAAATAATGGTTTATAGATTTTCTAATGAAATTATGGACTCCAGTTGAGATTTTGGTAGGAAGAGGAGAGAGGGGCACCAAACCATTCTGATGCTTAGGAATACCTTCTCTCTCATGCCTTTTCTCCCTCTGTCTTCCGTCTTCCTTATTTTTTGAGATGTTGGAAATTGAACAAAGGGTCTAATGAGTACTAGGCAAGTGCTCTCCCACTGAGCTATATCCAGTTTGTATATTGCCCCCTTTAGACAGGGTTTATGTATTGCAGGCTAACCTCAAACTCACTATATAGTTAAGGATGACCTTAAGTTTCTGATCACCTTACCTCCATCCTAACGAAGGGTTGAGTGTCTAAATGTGCACCATAGTGCCAGGATGCAATACTATATGTTTTTTATTACGCTCAACTGTTTTCTAAACTGATAGTTTATATCTATAATTATAAATTTAAAAATTCTTTAAGATGACTGATATTTTAGTTTTAGAGAAAGGATTGAAGGGGGATTCTGTGGGTTGTAACTTTAAAAATAGAGCCCTGGCTTTCCTTATAAGGAAAGGGTTAAGAAATAGTAAGGGAAATGCCCAAATAGCTGCAGGTAATTTTCTTCCTTCCTTCCTTCCTTCCTTCCTTCCTTCCTTCCTTCCTTCCTTCCTTCCTTTCTTTCTTTCTTTCTTTCTTTCTTTTTCTCTTCTTTTTTTTCTTTTTTGAGACAAGGTCTTGATATGTAGCCTTGGCTTGCATGGCACTCTCTAGGTAGGCCAGGCTGGCCTTGAATTCATCAAGATCAGTTTGCTTCTTCTGCCTTCTGAGTGCTGGGATTAAAGGCATGCATCACCATACTTGGTTTTGCAAGGTGATTTTTTAAATTTATACAGTGGTACTTCTTACAATCTGTCCACATGGAGCTCCTACTAACATGATAACGAACCTGTGCAACTAAGTGGATCGTGGACCTGTACTCTATTCCACCTCAGCGATGTTACAGTTAGAGGAGAAATTAACTCTAAGGACTCAGGAGTAAACACATCAGGGCTGTGAACGATGTGCTGACAAGAAAAATCAGAAGCATATACCTACATAATAGTTTAAAGTCATGTTTACTCTGTCCTAGAAAAGGGACCATCCCATTATCCCCTTTCCTTATAAAATATTCCAATAAAAATTGACTTTACACAAAAAACAAAACTCTAAAGTACATGACCTAAATATATATTTGGGGGCTTTATAATTTATATTCATTTCATAGATCAACACTAATTGTCATAAAGACATCTGGTTCAACTGATTAATTTTAGAGCTGAGGAGAGAGCGAGAGCAACTGAATTAAATAAACTGACAAAGGTAGCACTGCCAGGACTCAAACATAGGATCCCTAATCCTAGTGTGATCATTTACCCCATCTTAGAGTATGAAGATTAGAAACATACTTACTGACCTCTGTGTATGTGAGTTCTCATGCAAATATACACACAGGGAATATAAGGGTAGGTGTGTGTGTGTGTGTGTTTCTATGGGTGTTAGTGAAGGTCAAGGGTCAACACTGTCTTTTAAGCCAACATCTCTCCCTGGTAGCTGAGGCTACCAGTTGTTGTTAGTCTGTTCAGCCATTGTTTCCCAGGGCCTTGGGGGATACTGGGAACAGAACGCAGGTCCGCCTATCTGTGAGGCAGGCACTATAGTGACTAAATCATCCTCCCTGCTATGTTGTGCCCTAAAGGACTTGGTCTTGGAAATCTGACTGGGGAGACCCAGGAGTCAAGAAATGATAGACACATGTGAAAAACAAAATCTGGGATTGGGTAGGATTGCTGGCTCTGATGGAGGATACCTGTTAGTCAACCGGCAGCCAGCAACTCAGCAGGGAGATAGTTAAGTCATCTTGGTGGGCGGTCTCTGCAGGGGAGCAGTTTCAGGATGTCCAGGTCAGAAAGGAGGAAGCTGCAGCTGATGTCTTGCACACACTGATCTTAGTTAGAGATCAATTGTTCATCAGCATTCCTCGTTGGGCCAGAGGAAAGTTTGGTCATTTTTCTGAGCCTTACTTGAGGAAGCTTTGCCATACTCATTGGGTCTGAGGCACTGGGGTCCTTGACATGGCTGTGCTCATGTCAACCATGCACATTAACTCAGGAACTAATCTGTTCCCACACGACTTTCATTCCCTGATCTCCATAATACATAAAAGAAATTTTGGAGAAATACTTAAATAGCACAGATATTTTTAAAGTCTGGTGATAATGTCTGAATTATACTTTTTTCTTAAACAGTTTCATCACAGCAAACAGATGTGATTAAAACCATGGCGGATTCCAAAAAATTATATACATTCTTCATTCTCTCCATTAGATACCTTTTGCATGTCTAAAATAGTGGTTCTCAACCTTCCTAATGCTTGAGACCCTTTAATACAGTTCCTTATGTTGTGGTGACCCCCAGCCATAAAGTTATTTTCATTGCTACTTCATAACTATAATTTTGACCCACATGTTAAGAACCACTTGTCTTAACTCTCCAATAAATAAGAAAATGCAGGGAAAATTGAGTATTGGAGCCTGGGGTAGTTTGTGAGAAAATGGCCCCCAAAGGGAGTGGCACTATTAGGAGGTGTGGCCTTGTTGGAGGAAGTGTACCACTGTGGAGGCAGGCTTTGGGGTCTCAAATACACTCAAGCCATGGCCAGTGAGTCAGACCACTTCCTGTTGCCTGTGAGTCAAGATGTAAAAACCCTCAGATTCCTCTCTGCACCACGTCTGCCTGCATATTGTTTCACTCCCAGCCATGGGCAATAACGGACTAAACCTCTGAACTGTAAATCAGCCACCACAATTAAATATTTTCCTTTAAAAGTGTTGTCGTGGTCATGGTGTCTCTTCACAGCATAGAAACCCTAATTAAGACACAAGTTGGTACCAGGGACTGGAGTATTTCTGTGATAGGACTGACCATGCGTTTGTTTGAAGGAATATGGGCCTTGGGACTCTGGGTTAGAAAAGTAGTTGACTGCTTTAAGTGCTATGGGAGACAGTGGTACTGAGGATGATTTGAACTGTGGGGG
>NW_026068269.1:6936-14914 GCF_014885135.2 Alexandromys fortis | reverse complement strand
TTGGATGCTCACCTTACTAGACCTGGATGGAGGTGGGTGGTCCTTGGACCTCCCACAGGGCAGGGAACCCTGATTGTTCTTTGGGCTGACGAGGGAGGGGGACTTGACTGGGGAAGGGGGAGGGAAAGGAGAGGCGGCGGTGGGGAAGAGACAGAAATCTTTAATTAATAAATAAAAAGATAAATAAATAAAAAGGGAAGTAGCTGCTTTTTTAAAGGGAGAGAGATCACACCCCAATGGGCTGGTATCTCAGTGGCTATAGGCTGGAGGAGCAGAAGGACCTCCTGCAACAACCCCCACATGTTGGAGATGCTAGAGTTGTGGGATACCAGCCAAGGAGAGCTGCTAACAGGGAGTAGAAACAGCTCTAGAGAAAGAAACGTGTTTCAGTCGACAAAGGTGAAAGGAGTTGGAGATCTGAAAAGTGCTTTGACAGCAGACATGGAGATGCATGTTGGAGAAAGGTCGCTTGTTGGTTCCCGGCTGCCCAGCTAGCTTAGACCTGAAATAATCACACAGAAACTATATTAATTAAATCACTTCTTGGCCCATTAGCTCTATCTTCTTATTAGCTAACTTTTATATTAATTTAACCCATTTCTATTAATCTGTATATCGCTATGTGGCTGTGGCTTACTGCGTAAAGTTCCCAGGATCTCTCTCTGGTGGCTCCATAGCTTCTGACTCTGCCCTTCTTTCTTCCAGCATTCAGCCTAGCTTTCCCTGCCTACCTAAGTTCTGCCTTCCAAAGCAGTTTCTTTATTCATTAATGGTAATCACAGAACACAGAGGGGACTCCCACATCAGATGCAGAATTTGGAGTTTATCTAGCTGTTTTTCAGGGTTGTTTTGGTTCAGTATTTCCTCACTATGCTCCTTTTGTTAGTATTCAAGTATCTGCACTGGCCTGCCCTTCGGGTCCTGACAGGCTACGTCCTCAGTTGTAGCCACTAAGAGCACCTCCTGTGCACATGCACTATGTTCCCTTTTAAGAGGTGGGCCTTTTCCACCTCCCATCTATCCCCTCTCTTCTCCTCTCCCCTCCCCTTCCCTCTCCTTATGTCCTCTCCTCTCCTCTCTCCTCCTCTCCTCTCCTCCAACAGAATTTTGCCAGATCTAAGTGACACCTGACAGTTCCACAGAGCCTGGACAGTAAGTGAAGTGAAGCAGCCAGATACTCCAGGACATGGTCAGCACCCCAGCTTTCCCAGGTCCCCCAAAGATGAACAATGCCCCCCTGAAAGTGAATATTCACAAAAATACATTAGACATTTAGGAACATGTAAACATATTTGGATCCAAGTTTTATTAATATAATTCTGTTTATGGTAAAAAAAAATATATAAAATTTAGCTCCATTCAAGACTTAAATAACCTAAATGCAAACGATATTCTAAGGGATCTAGTCACAGCAAAGAATCTGATTCACAAAGACATTCAAAAAGACAGATTTCAGAAGCCACTTACGATAATAAAGCTAATGGGTGCATGTGGCTGCTTCCACTTGGCTCCCACACCCTGGCGACATTGATTTATTTTTTTGGCAGCAATTGCAAAACTATTGACATATTGTATTATCCAGAAAAGTAATTTAATCCACCCTAAGGCTGGCCTATATGGCCAAAGCTTCAAGGTTACATGTGGATTTCTCTTTTGGTAAGATGGTTGTGAATCACCTTCTATCTATGGCCAACCTATCAGATTCCTTATTCTACTCTTTTGCAGATAATTCTTTGAGTTCCTCGGTATTAAACTATTTCCAATTCTAGTGCTTAGGATCCTATATTACTTCATCTGTTTGAGTTTATCTAACGCTACATATATCCAACTTGGAACTCTATCTTTTGCTTTGAAGGTAAACTTGGTATTTAAATTCCAGCTTCTCACTTGGAGTTCTGTCATCACTAAATTCTGTTTTAGTTCCTCTATTTATAGTTTATGAATGAAAAATGAATTCTGCTTCCATTGCTGTTTGAACTAAAATTCTTTTCACCTGACTTCATCACCCACTAGTTTCCCTGAGCAGAGAGGTAAATCAGCTTGTAGCCAACACTAAATTACAGTGAATACTAATGCAAGTGTTCATACTTAAGGCTACTTCAAACTGTCACCATTTTTGTAATTTCTAGAATGTCACTTTTCTTATGTAATGATCCAGGGCTAAAGTACAATCATATTAGACAATGATTTTCTTCAAAAATTATCTGCCCAACCTAGCTTAGACAGGGCATCAAAGGAAAGATAAAGACAGAGAGGGAGCTTTTTTAGGCAGTTGCTGGTTGCCAGGCTCTTCCTGGTACTTTGAAGACTTAAGGTCTTGAAGATCCCTCACCGGAGGCCGTCTCTGTCGGGGATGGTGCTTTCTTCTGGATGATACCTACTGTGACAGGCAATGGAGAACTCCACTTCTATGGAAGAACTGCACGTGGTCTCATGTTTTTATTTGATTTTTAGACGCTCAAAGTGGTAGCTATTAAAATAAGTTTACAAAATGGATGCAATAAAGATTTCCTCTCCTTGGAAAATGTTCAGTTATGAAAAACTGAAAGAAAATATGACACATATAGGAAGGATTATTTCACAATAGCCTATCTGACAGGGAGATGCTGGGTCTTCTTAAGAATTCTGTGAAGCAACTGGAGATAACCCAGCAGTTAAGAGCACTTGTTCTTGCAGGGGACCTGGGTTTGAATCTCAGCACCCTTATGGAGGCTCACCATGGTTCATAACTTGAGCTCCAAGGGCTCTGATGTTTTCTTCTGACCTCCATGGACACCAGGCATGCACGTGGTGCAAATATATGTGAGCAAAACACTCATACATATGAAAAATTTTTTTTTACGTATAAAGAAGAAATATTGTGAATAAAGCTTTGCTCTCCATCTCTTAGACTGAAACTCCCGTCAGAGATACTGAGTGTGGTGATACAATGGAGACACCCAGCGGCTGGTGTGGTTAGTGCAGCAACAGCACACTTCACCATGTTGGCTTCCTGTTTTCTGGGTGTACATTTCTTCTTGAAAATACACGTTAGATATACCTACGTAGAAAGTCAAGGACGTAAAAATAAATAATACAGCTGTGACTTTAGTGTTACCTAAAGATTAGGCCTTTACCTGAAAGATGGAAAAATGTATTTTAAACATGAATGTAGATTCCTTTTGCATCATTAATTGTGATTTAGGGAAGAAGTCTTTAAAGAGATTAATATTTGAAACTTGAAATTAAAGGCAGCTCAGTTGGTAAAGTGCTTGCTGCACAAGAATGAAGACCTGAGCTTCATCCATTGGCCCCACATAACAAGCCAGCAGGATGGTAACGCTTGTAATCCCAGCGCTGGAAGAGAAAGGTATCCATGGGGCCTCCTGGCCAGTCGACCTAGTCTAGTTGGCAAGCCTTCTGTCCCAGTTTCTTTTTCNTCCTTAGGCAAAGGAAATCTCAAAACAGCCTGGTATAGACTACACCATGTGACAATTAATGGTAACACTAATGAAGATTTATAATAAAAAGGAGCAAGCTAAGCAAGGGAAAATACAAAATGTGGAGCAGATTAAGGAGAAAAGGAACACCAGAAAGTGGAATGGAGCTAAATCCTGTGTTCAAGGAGATAAATATATTAAGAAATGGAATAAAGAGAGTGGTGACTTCAGGGCAAGATCCCATGCAGCTGAATTTCCAACTTGCGAAAAGGAATTAAAGAAAAATTTAGAGCCAAGTGTGGTGGTGCATGCGTTTATTCCCAGAACTGATAAGGCAGAGGTTAGCAGATATCTAAAGGCCAGCCTGGTCTACAGAGCAAGTTCTAGAACAGTTCAAGCTTAGGAAGTGACAGAAACCATGGAAAACAGAAAACTGTTAAAGGTGTGATTGAAAAAGGGGGCCATGTTTCAGCCCCAATAAGCAGCAGAACTTGGCAACTTCAGCCATGTGGCTCTAGAGTTAAGAATACAAAAAGGGGGTATGGAATTTGTCTCCATGACTAAGAAAAGTGGCTGAGGCTAGACACATTGGGGTACCCCTGAACGGTGGCCTGGGGAGGCCATTGTGTGAAGCTGTGATGTTGATGCCTGGATTATCTTGGAGACCCCCACATGCTGGAGACGCTAGAGTTGTGGGATACCAGCCGAGGAGAGCTGCTAACAGGGAGTAGAACCAGCTCTAGAGAAAGAAACGTGTTTCAGTCAACAAAGGTGAAAGGAGTTGGAGATCTGAAAAGTGCTTTGACATCAGACATGGAGATGCATGTTGGAGAAAGGTCGCTTGTTGGTTCCCAGCTGCCCAGCTAGCTTAGACCCAAAATAATCACAGAAACTGTACTAATTAAATCATTGCTTGGCCCATTAGCTCTGTCTTCTTATTGGCTAACTCTTATATTAGTTTAACCCATTTATATTAATCTGTATATCGTCATGTGGCTGTGGCTTATTGGGTAAAGTTCCCAGCATCTGTCTCTGGTGGCTCCATGGCTTCTCTCTGACTCTGCCCTTCTTTCTTCCAGCATTCAGCCTAGCTTTCCCTGCCTACCTAAGTTCTGCCTTCCAAAGCAGTTTCTTTACTCATTAATGGTAATCACAGCATACAGAGGGGATTCCCACATCAGATGCAGAATTTGGAGTTTACTTAGCTGTTTTTCAGTGTTGTTTTGGTTCAGGATTTCCTCACTATGCTCCTTTTGTTAGTATTCAAGTATCTGTATTGGCCTGCCCTTGGGGTCCTGACAGGCTATGTCCTCAGTTGTAGCCACTAAGAGCACCTCCTGTGCGCATGCACTATGTTCCTTTTTAAGAGGTGGGCCTTTTCCACCTCCCATCTCTCCCCTCTCTTCTCCTTTCTTCTCCCCTCCCTCCCCTTCCTTCTCCTTATGTCCTCTCCTCTCCTCTCCCCACCCATCCCTCCCTTCTCCTCCTCTCCTTTCCTAAAACAGAATTTTGCCGTATCTAAGTGACAACTGACAGTTCATTCACCTGGACAGTGAATGAAGTGAAGCAGCCAGATACTCCAGGACATGGTCAGCACCCCAGCTTTCCTAGGTCCCCCAAAGATGAACAATGCCCCCTGAAAGTGAATAGTCACAAAAATACATTAGGTATTTAGGAACATGTAAACATATTTGGATCCAAGTTTTATTAATATAATACTGTTTATGGTTAAAAAACATATAAAATTTAGCTCCATTCAAGACTTAAATAACCTAAATGCAAATGATATTCTAAGGGATCTAGTCACACCAAAGAATCTGATTCATAAAGGCATTCAAAAACACAGATTTCAGAAGCCACTTACGATAATGAAGCTAATGGGTGGATGTGGCTGTTGCCACTTGGCTCCCACACCCTGGCCACATTGATTTACTTTTTGGCAGTAATTGCAATACTATTGACATATGTTTTATCCAGAAAAGTAATTTAATCCACCCTAAGGCTGGCCCATACGTCCAAAGCTTCAATGTTACATGTGGATTTTCTCTTTTGGTAAGATGGTTGTGAATCACCTTCTATCTATGGCCAACCAATCAGATTCCTTACTCTACACTTTTGCAGATAATTCTTTGAGTTCCTCGGTATTAAACTATTTCCAATTCTAGTGCTTAGGATCCTATATTACTTCATCTGTTTGAGTTTATCTAACGCTACATATATCCAACTTGGAACTCTATCTTTTGCTTTGAAGGTAAACTTGGTATTTAAATTCCAGCTTCTCACTTGGAGTTCTGTCATCACTAAATTCTGTTTTAGTTCCTCTATTTATAGTTTATAGAATGAAAAATGAATTCTGCTTCCATTGCTGTTTGAACTAAAATTCTTTTCACCTGACTTCATCACCCACTAGTTTCCCTGAGCAGAGAGGTAAATCAGCTTGTAGCCAACACTAAATTACAGTGAATACTAATGCAAGTGTTCATACTTAAGGCTACTTCAAACTGTCACCATTTTTGTAATTTCTAGAATGTCACTTTTCTTATGTAATGATCCAGGGCTAAAGTACAATCATATTAGACAATGATTTTCTTCAAAAATTATCTGCCCAACCTAGCTTAGACAGGGCATCAAAGGAAAGATAAAGACAGAGAGGGAGCTTTTTTAGGCAGTTGCTGGTTGCCAGGCTCTTCCTGGTACTTTGAAGACTTAAGGTCTTGAAGATCCCTCACCGGAGGCCGTCTCTGTCGGGGATGGTGCTTTCTTCTGGATGATACCTACTGTGACAGGCAATGGAGAACTCCACTTCTATGGAAGAACTGCACGTGGTCTCATGTTTTTATTTGATTTTTAGACGCTCAAAGTGGTAGCTATTAAAATAAGTTTACAAAATGGATGCAATAAAGATTTCCTCTCCTTGGAAAATGTTCAGTTATGAAAAACTGAAAGAAAATATGACACATATAGGAAGGATTATTTCACAATAGCCTATCTGACAGGGAGATGCTGGGTCTTCTTAAGAATTCTGTGAAGCAACTTGAGATAACCCAGCAGTTAAGAGCACTTGTTCTTGCAGGGGACCTGGGTTTGAATCTCAGCACCCTTATGGAGGCTCACCATGGTCCCTAACTTGAGCTCCAAGGGCTCTGATGTTTTCTTCTGACCTCCTTGGACACCAGACATGCACGTGGTACAAATATATGTGAGCAAAACACTCATACATATGAAAAATTTTTTTTACGTATAAAGAAAAAATATTGTGAATAAAGCTTTGCTCTCCATCTCTTAGACTGAAACTCCCGTCAGAGATACTGAGTGTGGTGATACAATGGAGACACCCAGCGGGTGATGTGGTTAGTGCAGCAACAGCACACTTCACCTTGTTGGCTTCCTGTTTTCTGGGTGTACATTTCTTCTTGAAAATACACGTTAGATATACCTACGTAGAAAGTCAAGGACGTAAAAATAAATAATACAGCTGTGACTTTAGTGTTACCTAAAGATTAGGCCTTTACCTGAAAGATGGAAAAATGTATTTTAAACATGAATGTAGATTCCTTTTGCATCATTAATTGTGATTTAGGGAAGAAGTCTTTAAAGAGATTAATATTTGAAACTTGAAATTAAAGGCAGCTCAGTTGGTAAAGTGCTTGCTGCACAAGAATGAAGACCTGAGCTTCATCCATTGGCCCCACATAACAAGCCAGCAGGATGGTAACGCTTGTAATCCCAGCGCTGGAAGAGAAAGGTATCCATGGGGCCTCCTGGCCAGTCGACCTAGTCTAGTTGGCAAGCCTTCTGTCCCAGTTTCTTTTTCAATAACTTAGGTATGGCCAGCTTATTAAAGGTAATTAGAGATGGCTCAAGGGGTTAAAGCACTTGTTGCTCTCCGAGAGGACCTGCAACTGGGTTCAGTTCCCAGCACTCACATCATGGCACACAGCCATCTATGACTCTTGTTCCAGGAGCTCAGTCAGTGCCTTTTGACTTCTGCAGGTAACATACATGCATGTGTGCTGCACATACATACATACATGCAAGTAAAACACTCATCCATAGAAATCTCTAGAAACAAAAAGAATCCTCCAAGGTGAATGGCTCTGAGAAAGGATACCTGAAGTGATCTCTGGTGTCCACCTTAAGCATACACACATGTACATGTGTCCCTTCATACATATGTGTACCTATACACCATATACACTCATGAACGTATACCTTATACTTATATAGACACACAATATTTAAAACTTGAAAATGTTTCTGTTACTCCACTGAAAGTGTCCACACATAAAATGTATTAATATATCAAAAATGCAAAGGCTGTGAAAAACATTTTTGTAAAGTAACTTTTAAAAATAAAAAGAGGGTCAGTGAGATGACTCATTGGTAAAAGCTCTTGATGTGCAAGCTCAGAACCTCAATTTGATCTCCAGATCTCACAGTAGAAGGAAAAGTAACCTCTGAGGGTTGTCTTTGGACCTCCACATGTGTCCACACATGGATATCTCTCTCTCTCTCTCTCTCTCTCTCTCTCTCACACACACACACACACACACACACAC
>NW_026068269.1:0-917 GCF_014885135.2 Alexandromys fortis | reverse complement strand
ACACACACACACACATACCTACATGCATTTCCTTATACAGTGATGGTTTTCTGGGAAAAGAGAACCTTACAGAACAAATGCTGGAGGTTGCACCGTGTTTCTCAATGGCCCATTTTCCTAGGCATGCTTCTCAGTGATTGGAGAGGAAGGGCCCACTGGGGACATTTGAGTAACCAGCAGCACGCCACATAATGCAAGTGGGACACTGCAGCTCCACTCCTCCTTCCTGGCACAAGAGCGGATGGCTTTCCTCTGCGCATGTGTTCACCATGATACCACACCACTACAGGCCCAGGGCAATGAGCCATGGATTTAAGTATGAGACAAATTAAACCGCCCCCCTTTTAACCTTACTCAGTATTTGGCTATAATAATTTGGAGTTAGAAACAAAGTTTTTTCAGTGTTTTTCTCCTTACTTTATGAACAATTTCTCAGTAAACATTTGTCTATCATAATTTTAAAAGATACATAATTTCCCTTTGTACGGATATATGAAGCATTTTTGTTTGTTTTTGTTTTTCAAGACAGGGTTTTTCTGTAGCTTTGGAGCCTGTCCTGGAACTAGCTCTTGTAGACCAGGCTAGCTTTGAACTCACAGAGATCCGCCTGCCTCTGCCTCACGAGTGTTGGGATTAAAGGTGTGTGCCACACCACCTGACATGAAGCTTTATTTAACAAATTAAAAAACTTTGATGCTGGGCATGGTAGCACACACCCTTATCCCAGTACTTGGGAGGCAGTGGCCAGCCTGGTCTACAAAGCAAGTTCCAGGACACTCAGGGTTATTCCACAGAGCAATTCTTTCTGGGGGTGGTGGTGGAGGCAAACAAACAAACAAACAAAAAAACCTTTGGTATTTGGTATTGAACGCAGGGACCCTTGAATACTAAGGATAAGCAAGCATTCTTTTTTTTTT